>NC_024799.2:27313281-27447487 GCF_000309985.2 Brassica rapa | reverse complement strand
TACCCTACGAAATAGTGAGTTTTCGGTAAATGCTCTATATATGAAGCCTATAATCTTTAAATTTGTTTTAAAATTTATAAACACATATACCTTTTGTATTAATTATGATAAACTTCTTTTCATGGTACATGGACATCGTTCTAATTTTTTATCATTAATTTAGCAAAACTGTAAATACTCCTCCCTAAATCATTGGACTAACCACTATAAAATTGCTATTCTTAGAGAAACAGAGACAACAAAGGTTCCAAACCTCTTTGAACTTCATCATATTTTATTACATGATTCAAGTATTAAAACAGTATTGTCAAATTGTTTTGGATTTTTCTCAAAATCTATGTGTACCCCCCTACAAAATAGTGAGTTTTCGGTAAATGCTCTATATATGAAGCCTATAATCTTTAAATTTGTTTTAAAATTTAAAACCACATTATACCTTTGTATTAATGTATGATAAACTTCTTTTCATGGTACATGGACATCGTTCTAATTTTTTATCTATTAATTTAGCAAAACTGCAAATACTCCCTAAATCACTGGACTAACCACTATAAAATTGCTATTCCCTAGAGAAACGGAGACAACAAAGTTTCAAACCTCTTTGAACTTCATCATATTTTTTTTACATGATTCAAATATGTATTAAAACAGTATTATTTTCAATTTTTTTAATTTTTTTCAAAATCTATGTGTTAACCACCTACGAAAATAGTGAGTTTTCGGTAAATGCTCTATATATGAGCCTATAATCTTTAATTTGTTTTAAAATTTAAAACCACATTATACCTTTGTATTAATGTATGATAAACTTCTTTTCATGGTACATGGACATCGTTCTATTTTTTATCCATTAATTTAGCAAAACTGCAAATACTCCCTAAATCATTGGACTAACCACTATAAAATTGCTATTCCCTAGAGAAACGAAGACAACAAAGGTTCCAAACCTCTTTGAACTTCATCATATATTATTACATGATTCAAATATGTATTAAAACAGTATTTTCAAATTTTTTGAATTTTTCTCAAAATCTATGTGTACCCCCCTACGAAAATAGTGGGTTTTTGGTAAATGTTCTATATATGAAGCCTATAATCTTTAAATTTGTTTTAAAATTTAAAACCACATTATACCTTTGTATTAATGTATGATAAACTTCTTTTCATGGTACATGAACATTGTTCTAATTTTTTATCCATTAATTTTAGCAAAACTGCAAATACTCCTTAAATCATTGGACTAACCACTATAAAATTGCTATTCCCTAGAGAAACAGAGAAAACAAAGGTTCTAAACCTCTTTGAACTTCATCAAATTTTTTTACTTGATTCAAATATGTATTAAAACAGTATTTTCAATTTTTTTTATTTTTTTCAAAATCTATGTGTTGACCCCTATGAAAATAGTGAGTTTTCGGTAAATGCTCTATATATGAAGCCTATAATCTTTAAATTTGTTTAAAAATTTAAAACCACACATATAACCTTTGTATTAATGTATGATAAACTTTTTTTCATGGTACATGGACATCGTTCTAATTTTTTATCCATTAATTTAGCAAAACTGCAAATACTCTCTAAATCATTGGACTAACCACTATAAAATTGCTATTCCCTAGAGAAACGGAGACAACAAAGGTTCCAAACCTCTTTGAACTTCATCATATATTATTACATGATTCAAATATTATATTAAAACAGTATTTTCAATTTTTTGAATTTTTCTCAAAATCTATTGTGTAACCCCCCACGAAAATAGTGAGTTTTCGGTAAATGCTCTATATATGAAGCCTATAATCTTTTAATTTGTTTTAAAATTTAAAACCACATTATACCTTTGTATTAATTATGATAAACTTCTTTTCATGGTACATGGACATCGTTCTAATTTTTTATACATTAATTTAGCAAAACTGTAAATACTCCAAAATCTACTCCCTAAATCATTGGACTAACCACTATAAAATTGCTATTCCTTAGAGAAACAGAGACAACAAAGGTTCCAAACCTCTTTGAACTTCATCATATTTATTACATGATTCAAATATGTATTAAAACAGTATTCTCAAATTTTTTGAATTTTCTCAAAATCTATGTGTACCCCCCTACGAAAATAGTGTTTTTCGGTAAATGCTCTATATATGAAGCCTATAATCTTTTAATTTGTTTTAAAATTTAAAACCACATTATACCTTTGTATTAATGTATGATAAACTTCTTTTCATGGTACATGGACATCGTTCTAATTTTTTATCCATTAATTTAGCAAAACTGCAATACTCCTAAATCATTGGACTAACCACTATAAAATTGCTATTCCCTAGAGAACGGAGACAACAAAGGTTCCAAACCTCTTTGAACTTCATCATATTTTTTACTGATTCAAATATGTATTAAAACAGTATTTTCAATTTTTTTTTTTTTTTCAAAATCTATGTGTAACCCCTACGAAAATAGTGAGTTTTCGGTAAATGCTCTATATATGAAGCCTATAATCTTTAATTTTTTTTAAAATTTAAAACCACATTATACCTTTGTATTAATGTATGATAAACTTCTTTTCATGGTACATGGACATCGTTCTAATTTTTTATCCATTAATTTAGCAAAACTGCAAATACTCCCTAAATCATTGGACTAACCACTATAAAATTGCTATTCCCTAGAGAAACGGACAAACAAAGGTTTCAAACCTCTTTGAACTTCATCATATTTATTACCTGATTCAAATATGTATTAAAAAAGTATTTTCCAATTTTTTTGAATTTTTTCTCAAAATCTATGTGTACCCCCCTACGAAAATAGTGAGTTTTCGGTAAATGCTCTATATATGAAGCCTATAATCTTTAAATTTGTTTTAAATTTAAAACCACATTATACCTTTGTATTAATGTATGATAAACTTCTTTTCATGGTACATGGACATCGTTCTAATTTTTTATCCATTAATTTAGCAAAACTGCAAATACTCCCTAAATCATTGGACTAACCACTATAAAATTGCTATTCCCTAGAGAAACGGAGACAACAAAGGTTCCAAACCTCTTTGAACTTCATCATATATTATTACATGATTCAAATATGTATTAAAACAGTATTTTCAATTTTTTGAATTTTTCTAAAATCATCTATGTTACCCCCCTACGAAAATAGTGAGTTTTCGGTAAATGCTCTATATATGAAGCCTATAATCTTTAATTTGTTTTAAAATTTAAAACCACATTATACCTTTGTATTAATTTATGATAAACTTCTTTTCATGGTACATGGACATCGTTCTAATTTTATCAATTAATTTAGCAAAACTGTAAATACAAATACTCCCTAAATCATTGGACTAACCACTATAAAATTGCTATTCCTTAGAGAAACAGAGACAACAAAGGTTCCAAACCTCTTTGAACTTCATCATATTTTATTACATGATTCAAATATGTATTAAAACAGTATTCTCAAAGTTTTTGAATTTTTCTCAAAATCTATGTGTACCCCCCTACGAAAATAGTGAGTTTTCGGTAAATGCTCTATATATGAAGCCTATAATCTTTAAATTTGTTTTAAAATTTAAAACCACATTATACCTTTGTATTAATGTATGATAAACTTCTTTTCATGGTACATGAACATCGTTCTAATTTTTTATCCATTAATTTAGCAAAGCAAACTCCAAATACTCCTAATCATTGGACTAACCACTATAAAATTGCTATTCCCTAGAGAAACGGAGACAACAAAGGTTCCAAACCTCTTTGAACTTCATCATATTTTTTACTTGATTCAAATATGTAATAAAACAGTATTTTCAATTTTTTTGAATTTTTCAAAATCTATGTGTAAAATAGTGAGTTTTCGGTAAATGTTCTATATATGAAGCCTATAATCTTTAAATTTGTTTTAAAATTTAAAACCACATTATACCTTTGTATTAATGTATGATAAACTTCTTTTCATGGTACATGGACATCGTTCTATTTTTTTATCCATTAATTTAGCAAAACTGCAAATACTCCCTAAATCATTAAACTAACCACTATAAAATTGCTATTCCCTAGAGAAACGGAGACAACAAAGATTCCAAACCTCTTTGAACTTCATCATATATTATTACATGATTCAAATATGTATTAAAACAGTATTTTCAAATTATTTGAATTTTTCTCAAAATCTATGTGTTGACCCCTATGAAAATAGTGAGTTTTCGGTAAATGCACTATATATGAAGCCTATAATCTTTAAATTTGTTTTAAAATTTAAAACCACATTATACTTTTGTATTAATGTATGATAAACTTTTTTTCATGGTACATGGACATCGTTCTAATTTTTTATCCATTAATTTAGCAAAACTGCAAATACTCTCTAAATCATTGGACTAACCACTATAAAATTGCTATTCCCTAGAGAAACGGAGACAACAAAGGTTCCAAACCTCTTTGAACTTCATCATATATTATTACATGATTCAAATATGTATTAAAACAGTATTTTCAAATTTTTTGAATTTTTCTTAAAATCTATGTGTACCCCCCTACGAAAATAGTGAGTTTTCGGTAAATGCTCTATATATGAAGCCTATAATCTTTTAATTCGTTTTAAAATTTATAACCACATTATAAATTTGTATTAATTTATGATAAACTCCTTTTCATGGTACATGGACATCGTTCTAATTTTTAATCAATTAATTTAGCAAAACTGTAAATACTCCCTAAATCATTGGACTAACCACTATAAAATTGCTATTCCTTAGAGAAACAGAGACAACAAAGGTTCCAAACCTCTTTGAACTTCATCATATTTTATTACATGATTCAAATATGTATTAAAATAGTATTCTCAAAGTTTTTGAATTTTTCTCAAAATCTATGTGTACCCCCCTACGAAAATAGTGTGATTTCGGTAAATGCTCTATATATGAAGCCTATAATCTTTTAATTCGTTTTAAAATTTAAAACCAAATTATACCTTTGTATTAATGTATGATAAACTTATTTTCATGGTAAATGAACATCGTTCTAATTTTTTATCCATTAATTTAGCAAAACTGCAAATACTCCCTAATTCATTGGACTAACCACTATTAAATTGCTATTCCCTAGAGAAACGGAGACAACAAAGGTTTCAAACCTCTTTGAACTTCATCATATTTTTTTACTTGATTCAAATATGTATTAAAACAGTATTTTCAATTTTTTTTATTTTTTCAAAATCTATGTGTTAACACCTACCAAAATAGTGAGTTTTCGGTAAATGTTCTATATATGAAGCCTATAATCTTTAAATTTGTTTTAAAATTTAAAACCACATTATACCTTTGTATTAATGTATGATAAACTTCTTTTCATGGTACATGGACATCTTTCTATTTTTTTATCCAAAAATTTAGTAAAACTGCAAATACTCCCTAAATCATTGGACTAACCACTATAAAATTGCTATTCCCTAGAGAAACAGAGACAACAAAGGTTCCAAACCTCTTTGAACTTCATCATATATTTTTACATGATTCAAATATGTATTAAAACAGTATTTCCAAATTTTTTTGAATTTTTCTCAAAATCTATGTATACCCCCCTACTAAAATAGTGAGTTTTCGGTAAATGCTCTATATATGAAGCCTATAATCTTTAAATTTATTTTAAAATTTAAAACCACATTATAACTTTGTATTAATGTATGATAAACTTCTTTTCATGGTACATGGACATCGTTCTAATTTTTTATCCATTAATTTAGCAAAACTGCAAATACTCCCTAAATCATTGGGCTAACCACTATAAAATTGATATTCCCTAGAGAAACAAAGACAACAAAGGTTCCAAACCTCTTTGAACTTCATCATATATTATTACATGATTCAAATATGTATTAAAACAGTATTCTCAAATTTTTTAAATTTTTCTTAAAATCTATGTGTACCCCCCTACGAAAATAGTGAGTTTTCGGTAAATGCACTATATATGAAGCCTAAAATCTTTAAATTTGTTTTAAAATTTAAAACCACATTATACCTTTGTATTAATGTATGATAAACCTCTTTTCATGGTACATGAACATCGTTCTAATTTTTTATCCATTAATTTAGCAAAACTGCAAATACTACCTAAATCATTAGACTAACCACTATAAAATTGTTATTCCCTAGAGAAACGGAGACAACAAAGGTTCCAAACCTCTTTGAACTTCATCATATTTTATTACTTGATTCAAATATGTATTAAAACAGTATTTTCAGATTTTTTGAATTTTTCTCAAAATCTATGTGTACCCCTACGAAAATAGTGAGTTTTCGGTAAATGCTCTATATATGAAGCCTATAATCTTAAAATTTGTTTTAAAATTTAAAACCACATTATACCTTTGTATTAATGTATGATAAACTTCTTTTCATAGTACATGGACATCGTTCTAATTTTTTGTCTATTAATTTAGCAAAACTGCAAATACTCCCTAAATCATTGGATTAACCACTATAAAATTGCTATTCCCTAGAGAAACGGAGACAACAAAGGTTCCAAACCTCTTTGAACTTCATAATATATTATTACATGATTCAAATATGTATTAAAACAGTATTTTCAATTTTTTTGAATTTTTCTCAAAATCTATGTGTACCCCCTATGAAAATAGTGAGTTTTCGGTAAATGCTCTATATATGAAGCCAATAATCTTTAAATTTGTTTTAAAATTTAAAACCACATTATACCTTTGTATTAATGTATGATAAACTTCTTTTCATGGTACATGGACATCGTTCTAATTTTTTATCCATTAATTTTGCAAAACTGCAAATACTCCCTAAAGCATTGGACTAACCACTATAAAATTGTTATTCCCTAGAGAAACGGAGACAACAAAGGTTCCAAACCTCTTTGAACTTCATCATATATTATTACATGATTCAAATATGTATTAAAACAGTATTTTCAGATTTTTTGAATTTTTCTCAAAATCTATGTGTACCCCCTACTAAAATAGTGAGTTTTCGGTAAATGCTCTATATATGAAGCCTATAATCTTTAAATTTGTTTTAAAATTTAAAACCACATTATACCTTTGTATTAATGTATGATAAACTTCTTTTCATGGTACATGGACATCGTTCTAATTTTTTATCCATTAATTTAGCAAAACTGCAAATACTCCCTAAAGCATTGGACTAACCACTATAATATTGCTATTCCCTAGAGAAACGGAGACAACAAAGGTTCCAAGCTTCTTTGAACTTAATCATATATTATTACATGATTCAAATATGTATTAAAACAGTATTTTCAGATTTTTTGAATTTTTCTCAAAATCTATGTGTACCCCCCTATGAAAATAGTGAGTTTTCGGTAAATGCTCTATATATGAAGCCACTAATCTTTAAAATTGTTTTAAAATTTAAAATCACATTATAACTTTGTATTAATGTATGATAAACTTCTTTTTATTGTACATGGACATCGTTCTAATTTTTTATCCATTAATTTAGCAAAACTGCAAATACTCCCTAAAGCATTGGACTAACCACTATAAAATTGCTATTCCCTAGAGAAACGGAGACAACAAAGGTTCCAAACCTCTTTGAACTTCATCATATTTTATTACATGATTCAAATATGTATTAAAACAGTATTCTCAAATTTTTTGAATTTTTCTCAAAATCTATGTGTTAACCCCTACGAAAATAGTGAGTTTGCGGTAAATGCTCTATATATGAAGCCTATAATCTTTAAATTTGTTTTAAAATTTAAAACCACATTATAACTTTGTATTTATGTATGATAAACTTCTTTTCATGGTACATGGACATCGTTCTAATTTTTTATCCATTAATTTAGCAAAACTGCAAATACTCCCTAAATCATTGGGCCAACCACTATAAAATTGATATTCCCTAGAGAAACAAAGACAACAAAGGTTCCAAACCTCTTTGAACTTCATCATATATTATTACATGATTCAAATATGTATTAAAACAGTATTCTCATATTTTTAAAAAATTTCTCAAAATCTATGTGTACCCCCCTACGAAAATAGTGAGTTTTCGGTAAATGCACTATATATGAAGCCTAAAATCTTTAAATTTGTTTTAAAATTTAAAACCACATTATACCTTTGTATTAATGTATGATAAACTTCTTTTCATGGTACATGAACATCGTTCTAATTATTTATCCATTAATTTAGCAAAACTGCAAATACTCCCTAAATCATTGGACTAACCTCTATAAAATTGCTATTCCCTAGAGAAACGGAGACAACAAAGGTTCCAAACCTCTTTGAACTTCATCATATACTATTACATGATTCAAATATGTATTAAAACAGTATTTTCAATTTTTTTGAATTTTTCTCAAAATCTATGTGTACCCCCCTACGAAAATAGTGAGTTTTCGGTAAATGCTCTATATATGAAGCCAATAATCTTTAAATTTGTTTTAAAATTTAAAACCACATTATACCTTTGTATTAATGTATGATAAACTTATTTTTATGGTACATGGACATCGTTCTAATTTTTTATCCATTAATTTAGCAAAACTGCAAATACTCCTTAAAGCATTGGACTAACCACTATAAAATTGCTATTCCCTAGAGAAACGGAGACAACAAAGGTTCGAAACCTCTTTGAACTTCATCATATTTTGTTACATGATTCAAATATGTATTAAAACAGTATTCTCAATTTTTTTGAATTTTTCTCAAAATCTATGTGTTAACCCCTACGAAAATATTGAGTTTTCGGTAAATGCTCTATATATGAAGCCTATAATCTTTAAATTTGTTTTAAAATTTAAAACCACGTTATACCTTTGTATTAATGTATGATAAACTTCTTTTCATAGTACATGGACATCGTTCTAATTTTTTGTCCATTAATTTAGCAAAACTGCAAATACTCCCTAAATCATTGGACTAACCACTATAAAATTGCTATTCCCTAGAGAAACGGAGACAACAAAGGTTCAAACCTCTTTGAACTTCATCATATATTATTACATGATTCAAATATGTATTAAAACAGTATTTTCAAATTTTTTGAATTTTTCTCAAAATCTATGTGTACCCCCCTACGAAAATAGTGAGTTTTCGGTAAATGCTCTATATATGAAGCCTATAATCTTTTAATTCGTTTTAAAATTTAAAACCAAATTATACCTTTGTATTAATGTATAATAAACTTCTTTTCATGGTACATGAACATCGTTCTAATTTTTTATCCATTAATTTAGCAAAACTGCAAATACTCCCTAAGTCATTGGACTAACCACTATAAAATTGCTATTCCCTAGAGAAACGGAGACAACAAAGGTTCCAAACCTCTTTGAACTTCATCATATTTTTTTACTTGATTCAAATATGTATTAAAACAATATTCTAAGATTTTTTAATTTTTCTCAAAATCTATGTGTTAACCCCTACGAAAATAATGAGTTTTCGGTAAATGCTCTATATATGAAGCCTATAATCTTTAAATTTGTTTTAAAATTTAAAACCACATTATACCTTTGTATTAATGTATGATAATCTTCTTTTCATGGTACATGGACATCGTTCTAATTATTTATCCATTAATTTAGCAAAACTGCAAATACTCCCTAAATCATTGGACTAACCACTGTAAAATTGATATTCCTTAGAGAAACGGAAACAACAAAGGTTCCATATAATGAAGACTATGGTCTTTAATGTTGTTTTAAAATTTTTAAAGACATTCTAAATTTGTAATGTATATTAAACTCTCTTTCATGGTACGTGGGTATGGTTTTATTTTTTTGTCAATAAATTTAGTAAAACTTCATAATACTCTATAAATTGGTGGACTAACCACTATAAAATCGCTATTTTCTAGAGAAACGTAGACAACAAAAGTTCAAAACATCTTTGACTTTCATCATATGTTAGTGAAGGATGCAACAATGCATTAAAACAAAAAAAAAATTTTGAATTTTTCTCAAAATCTACGAGTTAACCCCTAAGAAAATACTGAATTTTTCGGTAAATGGTCTATATAAAAAAGCCTATGATCTTCAGTGCTGTTTTAAAATTTATAAACACATTCTACATTTTTATTAATGTATATTAAACTCTATTTCCTGGCACGTGAACATCGTTTTAATTTTTTGTCAATTAATTAAGTAAAACTTCATAATACCCCCTAAATTGGTGGACTAACCACTATAAAATCGCAATTTTCTAGAAAAGCGAAGACAACAAAAGTTCCAAACCTCTTTGACCTTCATCATATGTTAGTGAAAGATGCAAGTATGTATTAAAACAGTATTTTCATATTTTTGAATTATTTTCAAAATCTATGCGTCCCCTACGAAAATATTGAATTTTCGGTAAATGCTCTATATACTAAAGCCTATGATCTTTAGTGTTGTTTTAAAATTTATAAACACATTCTACATTTGTATTAATGTATATTAAACTCTCTTTCATGGTACATGGGCATCGTTTTAATTTTTAGTCAATTAATTTAGTAAAACTTCATAATACCCCCTAAATTGGTGGACTAACAACTATAAAATCGCAATTTTCTTGAGAAACGGAGACAACAACAGTTCCAAACCTCTTTGACCTTCATGATATGTTAGTGAAAGATGCAAGTATGCATTAAAACATTATTTTCATATTTTTGAATTTTCCTCAAAATTTATGTGTTAATCTTTACGAAAATATTAAATTTTTGGTAAATGCTCTATATACAGAAGCATATGATATTTAGTGTTCTTTTAAAATTTCTAAACACATTCTACATTTGTATTAATGTATATTAAACTCTCTTTCATGGTACATGGGCATTGTTTTAATTTTTTGTCAGTTAAATTAGAAAAACATCATAATACTCTATAAATTGGTGGACTAACCACTATAAAATCGTTATTTTCTAGAGAAATGTAGACAACAAAAGTTCAAAACATCTTTAACTTTCATCATATGTTAGTGAAGAATGCAACAATGCATTAAAACAAAAATTTTATATTTTTGAATTTTTCTCAAAATCTTTGAGTTAACCTCTACGAAAATATTGAATTTTTCGGTAAATGCTCTATATAAAAAAGCCTACAATCTTTAGTGTTGTTTTAAAATTTATATACACATTCTATATTTGTATTAATGTATATTAAACTCTCTTTCCTGGCACGTGAACATCGTTTTAATTTTTTGTCAATTAATTAAGTAACACTTCCTAATACTCCCTAAATTAGTGGACTAACCACTATAAAATCAAAACTTTCTAGAGAAACGGAGACAACAAAAGTTCCAAACCTCTTTGACCTTCATCATATGTTAGTGAAAGAGGCAAGTATGCAATAAAACAATTTTTCATATTTTTAATTTTTTTCAAAATCTGTGTGTTATCCCCTACGAAAATATTGAATTTTCGTTAAATGTTCTATATAATGAAGCCTATGATCTTTAATGTTGTTTTAAAATTTATAAACACATTATACATTTGGATTAATGTATATTAAATTCTCTTTCATGGTACATGGGCATCGTTTTAATTTTTTGTCAATTAATTTAGTAAAATTTCATAATACTCCATAAATTGGTTGACTAACCACTATAAAATTGTTATTTTCTAGAGAAACGAAGACAACAAAAGTTTAAAACCTCTTTGAATTTCATCATATGTTAGTGAAATATGCAACTATGCATTAAAAAAATATTTTCATATTTTTTAATATTTTTCAAAATTTGTGTGTCCCTACAAAAATATTGAATTTTTCGGTAAATGCTTTATATAATGAAGACTATGATCTTTAATGTTGTTTTAAAATTTATCAACACATTCTACATTTATATTAATGTATATTAAACTCTTTTTCATGGTACAGGGCATTATTTTATTTTTTTGTCAATTAATTTAGTAAAACTTCATAATACTCCCTAAATTGGTGGACTAACCACTATAAAATTGCTATTTTCTAGAGAAACGGAGACAACAAAAGTTCCAAACCTCTTTGACTTTCATCATATGTTAGTGAAGGATGCAACTATGCATTAAAACATAATTTTTATATTTTTGAATTTTTCTCAAAATTTATGAGTTAACCCCTACGAAAATATTGAATTTTTTGGTAAATGTTCTATATACTGAAACCTATGATCTTTAGTGTTGTTTTAAAATTTCTAAACACATTCTACATTTGTATTAATGTGTATTAAACTCTCTTTCATTGTACGTGGACATCGTTTTAATTTTTTTGTCAATTAATTTTGTAAAACTTCATAATACTCCCTAAATTAGTGGACTAACCACTATAAAATCAAAACTTTCTAGAGAAACAGAGACAAAAAAAGTTCCAAACCTCTTTGACATTCATCATATGTTAGTGAAAGATGCAAGTATGCATTAAAACAACATTTTCATATTTTTTAATATTTTTCAAAATCTGTGTGCTAACCCATACGAAAATATTGAATTTTTCGGTAAATGCTCTATATAATTAAGCCTATGATCTTTAATGTTGTTTTAAAATTTATAAACACATTCTACATTTGGATTAATGTATATTAAACCTTCTTTCATTGTACATGGGCATCGTTTTAATTTTTAGTCAATTAATTTTGTATAACTTCATAATACTCCTTAAATTGGTGGCATCACCACTATAAAATCGCTATTTTCTAGAGAAACGGAGACAACAAAAGTTCTAAACCTCTTTGACCTTCATCATATGTTAGTGAAAGATGCAAGTATGTATTAAAACAGTATTTTCATATTTTTGAATTTTTTTCAAAATCTATGCGTCCCCTACGAAAATATTGAATTTTCGGTAAAATGCTCTATATACTAAAGCCTATGATCTTTAGTGTTGTTTTAAAATTTATAAACACATTCTACATTTGTATTAATGTATATTAAACTCTCTTTCATGGTACATGGGCATCGTTTTAATTTTTAGTCAATTAATTTAGTAAAACTTCATAATACCCCCTAAATTGGTGGACTAACAACTATAAAATCGCAATTTTCTTGAGAAACGGAGACAACAACAGTTCCAAACCTCTTTGACCTTCATGATATGTTAGTGAAAGATGCAAGTATGCATTAAAACATTATTTTCATATTTTTGAATTTTCCTCAAAATTTATGTGTTAATCCCTACGAAAATATTGAATTTTTGGTAAATGCTCTATATACTGAAGCATATGATATTTAGTGTTGTTTTAAAAATTTAAAACACATTCTACATTTGTATTAATGTATATTAAACTCTCTTTCATGATAAATTGACATTGTTTTAGTTTTGTGTCAGTTAATTTAGTAAAACATCATAATACTCTATAAATTGGTGGACGAACCACTATAAAATTGCTACTTTCTAGAGAAACGTAGACAACAAAAGTTCAAAACATCTTTGACTTTCATCATATGTTAGTGAAGGATGCAAAAATGCATTAAAACAAAAAATTTATATTTTTGAACTTTTCTCAAAATCTACGAGTTAACCCCTACGAAATATTGAATTTTTCGGTAAATGCTCTATATAAAAAAGCCTATGATCTTTAGTGTTGTTTTAAAATTTATAAACACATTCTACATTTGTATTAATGTATATTAAACTCTCTTTCCTGGCACGTGAACATCGTTTTAATTTTTTGGAAATTAATTAAGTAAAACTTCATAATACTCCTTAAATTGGTGGACTAACCACTATAAAATCGTAATTTTCTAGAGAAGCGGAGACAACAAAAGTTCCAAACCTCTTTGACTTTCATCATATGTTAGTGAAAGATGCAAGTATGTATTAAAACAGTATTTTCATATTTTGAATTTTTCTCAAAATCTATGTGTTCCTACGAAAATATTGATTTTTCGGTAAATGCTCTATATACTGAAGCCTATGATCTTTAGTGTTATTTTAAAATTTCTAAACACATTCTACATTTGTATTAATGTATATTAAACTCTCTTTCATGGTACATGTGCATCTTTTTAATTTTTTGTCAATTAATTTAACAAAACTTCATAATACTCTCTAAATTGGTGGATTAACCACTATACAATCGCTATTTTCTAGAGAAACGGAGACAACAAAAGTTCCAAACCTCTTTGACCTTCATCATATTTTAGTGAAGGATGCAACTATGTATTAAAACTATATTTCCTAATTTTGAATTTTTCTCAAAATCTATGAGTCCTACGAAAATATTGAATTTTTCGGTAAATGTTATATATACTGAAGCCTATGATTTTTAGTGTTGGTTTAAAATTTCTAAACACATTATACTTTTGTATTAATGTATATTAAACTCTCTCTCATGGTACATGAACATCGTTTTAATTTTTAGTCAATTAATTTTGTAAAACTTCATAATACTCCCTAAATTGGTGGACTAACCACTATAAAATCGCTATTTTCTAGAGAAACGGAGACAAAAAAGGTTCCAAAGCTCTTTGATATTCATCATATGTTAGTGAATGATGCAACTATGCATTAAACTGTATTTTCATATTTTGAAATTTTCTCAAAATGTATGAGTTAACCCTTCGAAATATTGAATTTTTCGGTAAATGCTCTATATAATGAAGCATATGATCTTTAGTGTTGTTTTAAAATATATAAATACATTATACATTTGTATTAGTGTATATTAAAGTCTCTTTCATGTTATGTGGGCATCGTTTTATTTTTTTTTCAATTAATTTAGTAAAACTTCATAATATTCCCTAAATTAGTGGACTAACCACTATAAAATCTAAACTTTCTAGAGAAACGGAGACAACAAAAGTTCCAAACCTCTTTGACATTCGTCATATGTTTGTGAAAGATGAAATTATGCATTAAAACAGTTTTCATATTTTGAATTTTTCTCAAAATCTATGTGTTAATATCCCTACAAAAATATTGAAATTTTCGGTAAATGTTATATACTGAAGTCTATGATCTTTAGTGTTGTTTTAAAATTTCTAAACACATTCTACATTTGTATCAATGTTTCTACATTTGTATTAATATATATTAAACTCTCTTTCATGGTACATGGGTATCGTTTTAATGTTTTTTCAATTAATTTAGTAAAATTTTATAATACTCTCTAAACTGGTGGACTAACCACTATAAAATCGTTATTTTCTAGAGAGTATTATGAAATTTTACTTAGTCCAATATTAGTTTCATTTAAAAAAAAATTGCAAATATTAATATTTAAAAAAAAAAATTAAAGTGATGATTTGTCAAAATTTAATTGGTTGTTTTATATAGTATAGATTTTATTCATAGGATATTTTTTTATATAATATATCATAAAGATTTTGGAAACTTTTATTGACATAGGATATTTTTTTGATGTTATGATATTAAGTTTTCATTTTTTAATTAAGATTTCGAATATTAGATTGCTTTAATTTTTACAACATATATAGTTTATTTTTTCGTGGTGAATTTTAAAAGATTATTCTTTATTATCTATGATTTTATCTTTTGTAAAATTTGAAATATTATCATTTTGAGTTTGAATATTATTTTCAAAATTTTATATTTTGTCAAAAAAACTTTAGAAAATTATACAACTATTTTGAGTTTGGAAGATTACATGTATTTTGAATTTGTCTTTGTTTACTACATTAATATATTATTTTATAAAAATATTTAATTTTTTGGTCAATGAACATGTACTGTTGCCATTAAATGATGTGTTATTAATTTTATTATCTGAAGAACTCCTACCATAAATGATGTGTGATCTTGATGATACGATGTCTCTTTTAGATTGGCAAGAAAAAAAAAACTAAAAAGTAAAGACTATAGAAATTATGAAAAATAGACTTCTAATAATTTTTAAACTATTAATTTATACTTACACAAATCATCTAAATTTATAATATATACAAATAAAAAGTTTGAAAACAACCTTTTGTCAAAAAAAAAAGGTTTGAAAGGTAAATGATGTGTTATATTATTATTATCTGAAGAACTCTTGTCATAAATGATATGTGTGATCTTGATGATATGATGATGATGTCTCTTTTAGATTGGCAAGAAAAAAACAAAAAAAGTACAGACTATAAAAATTATAAAAAAATAGACTTATTATTATTTTAAAAGTATTTATTTTAGACTTATACAATCATCTAAATTTATAATATATATAACAAAAGTTTGAAAACAACCTTTTGCCAAAAAAAAAGTTTGAAAACAAGTTAAAATGTTTAAAAAAAAAAAATTCTACCGAGTCATTTCATTAGTTCGCTTCCAGTGATCTTACTGAAGTTTTATAAAAATAAGTTGTTGGTCATTTCATTGGTTCGCTTTCAGTGATCTTACCAAATTTCTATACCAAAATAATGCCTAAATTCAAAATCAAAATTAATTAAAATTTTGTTCTATTTCAGCACAAAAAATACTATGGTGTGGGAAAAAAATTACTATGGTTATACTTGGAGAAGTAAATACAATCTAATACAAACTCAATTGAATAAATATTATATATCTAAATTACATATATATAAAGTAAAATATTATAAAATTATTTAAATAAATCATATATATAACACAAAATAATTTAAATAAAATTGGAATATTAATAACTTTTATAATATATATTTTTAATACTTATAAAAGTATGAGCACGGAAAAATCACATAGTAACCCTAAATGTAATAAAATTATTGTGCTGTGATGACTTGGAATAATTCATATGCGTCTATAAACTTCCTCGTATAGTTTTAAAATCCAAAAAATTACTTGACATTATTCCTCTTGATTGGTTTTAGAAGGAAAAAATTGTCATCTGAAAAAGAAGAGGAGAGATAGTTGGATTACTCCTTGATAATTTAGACTTTCTCTCATTTATAAATTTCCTCGTCTAGTTTTAAAATCCGAAAAAATTACTTGACATTATTCCTCTTGATTGGTTTTAGAAGGAAAAAAAATTGTCATCTGAAAAAGAAGATGGGAGATAGTTGGATTCCTCCTTGATAATTTAGACTTTCTCTCATTTATAAACTTCCTCGTCTAGTTTTAAAATCCGAAAATTACTTGACATTATTCCTCTTGATTGGTTTTAGGAGGAAAAAAAAATTGTCATCTGAAAAAGAAGATGGGAGATAGTTCGATTACTCCTTGATAATTTAGACTTACTCTCATTTATAAAAAGAAGATGGGAGATATGTTTTAAATTTCTATTAGCTAATAAAAATTTAATTATTTATTATTCATTAAGCGTATAACTCTAGTATTTAACGTGAGATCTCAAATGCAAAATATCATTTTGCAAATAATAATGTATGTGTGTTGGATATTTAGAAATTAAAAATTAATGTATGATATAGTAGTAACTTTTAAATCATTATTTTACTTTAATTTGGCAAAAGGTCACATTCATATATATACACTCTTTAAAAATTTAGAAGGAATTTTAACTTTTAAAATTTACATTTAAATGATTACCATTTTAATAAATACCTTAATTTTATTATTAAAAAAATTAACCCTCATAAATTATTTATAAATGTTTAAAATTATTTATAAAAAAATGTTAAACTCATCCTCATCCACTAAATACTAAATTCTAAACAGTCATCACTAAAATTTAAAATTCAAATATTATAATTGGGATTTACTATTAAGAAGAAATAAATGAGAAAATATATCATTGGAATGTTTGGGAGAAATATATATTTCTCAAACAAAAAATACTAGAGTAGTATTTTCCTAAACAAACTACTAGCATGTCTATTGAGTATTATGTTCGATATGTCACAAAAGAAACAAAAACAACAAAGCAAAGCAAAACAAAAGCGAAAATCGATCTTTCATATGTGGTGTTTCTGAGGCAGCTCCGTCCTAGGCCTCGGTGGCTGCAGCTTCTTGTACTTCAACAGCAGCCTCCGTCTCTGCTTTAGCTACCTCCTCCGGCGTTTTGCCGTTGGTCACAGGTGGTACCAAAGAGTCAAACTTGTCTGATTTGCCCAACACAATCTCAATCTGCGCAGCAACAACAAACCCAAGACGGCTGTAAAACAAGAAATCAACAGTTCTTGAAGAAGATGATAAAGAAGAGACTTGCCTTTGCCTTCTGAACCATCCTTCCTTTAGTCTCGTCCTTCATTCCCACGGTAGATGTCAACACTTCTGTACAAAGATGAAAACATAATCTTGAATTAGACGAAATCTTTTTTTTTCATATAGGAGATGCCTAAGAGAGTTTCTACGTACTCTTCTCTGTAGCCAATCCATTGTTCTTCAAGATCTCAGAGATTGTCACCACAGTTGTGATTGCTATGCACAAAGCAAACATTTCAAATAAATACGCCAAGAGAAAGATCGGTCTAAGTACTTGTAAAGAAAATAATGGTTAAAATCTATACCCATTCCAAGCGCAGAGAGTTCGACCTCATTGTGTTGCTGCATGTACCTCTGCATCAGAGAATAAATCATCAAACGAATCAACTTCTCTCTTTGGAATACGAACAAACACTTGGTAGATTAACGTAGAAGAAAATTAGCATACCTTGGCGAGATTAACGTAGAAGAACAACGGTTTCTTCGTGTTGGAGACTTGGATCCTGTTCTTCTTGTGAGTCTCAACAGTCGCCGGCGCGAGGATGATGTTTC
The DNA here is from genome assembly GCF_000309985.2 of Brassica rapa. Classification (NCBI taxonomy): domain Eukaryota; kingdom Viridiplantae; phylum Streptophyta; class Magnoliopsida; order Brassicales; family Brassicaceae; genus Brassica; species Brassica rapa. The sequence continues at coordinate 27,428,921 of NC_024799.2, read as the reverse complement.
TCTCCGGTGCGTTGATCGGTGCCGGAGCCGGTGTCGCTACTTCCATCGCCATCTTCTTCGATCGCTCTTTCTACTTTCACTATCGCTGGCGGGAAAAAGTTCTCTCTGATCGCTTCGGTTGGTTTACTCGGGGAAATTAGGAAACCGTTACGAGGCGTAACGGCATTTATATAGCACCCGATGCGCTCTTTTTGAGCCAACGAAAGTGTGACACGTGTTCGTCTTCAAGTGGTTTGTTGACCGAGTAAAGAGCGAAAGACGGATTGGTTCATCTCGCTTCGAATGCTTTGAAATTACGAGATTGTCCCCGATGTTTGTGAGGTCTTTAGCGGTTGCGTATGGGCCTCTGATTTGCTAACCCAAATGGGCCTGATGTTATTTTATAACTGGATTTTCGAGTGCGAATGATTTGGTTACACATTCATTCTTGTTTGACGAGTCTACATATATTAGTGAACATGCATAGTGTCTTTGTTTATTATGGTCTCCAACGTCATTACTAACGAGGTGGTCCATATCCACAATACACAGACCAATCTCGTTGGTGGTTAGCATTTTCGTAGGCAAAATCTTATTCGGGACCAATTTGTTGGACCAACTGACCGATTTGTCTTTTGTTTTATATTTTCCCAGTATGAATTTTGCCGCCAAAGGATAATCAGATTTTGAGTTGCGACATGGGTCCTACGTTTTTCCAATGCAACGTGGGTCCTGCGTCATTCAAATGAATAATTACTACACCAACATAAAGTTCATTTTATAATACTTAAGACACTATAAAATCTTACAACTCTTAATTTAAAACAACAACAATAGTAAGAATTCGGCCTTTTAATTTTTTAAATTGGAATTTGGGGTAGAAAATATAATCATACTCACACTCATCTTAACATATAAGAAAATTTATGCAAAATAATATATTTATAAAAACCGATACATCAAATCTCGCACGTAGCGTGGACGTACCCTAGTAAACAATATCAAACAGGTGAAAATACACTCGTTTAATTAGTTTATGCTTGTAAAAAATATTGTTATCATGAGCACTGAAATGATTGTATCATAAGAACATGTATACGCATACATGTGTATACTAAAAGTCTAAGAACAAATTGTATGGTCTACGAGGTACAATGGTAGACGCCATACTGTATTCAACCTCAGCACTTTAACAAAGCTGCAGAATTTAAACTAAGCAACGAGGGAAAGTATGGACTACTCTTGAAGTTTGAACTGAAGGACAGGAAACATTTTTTTTAAACGAGTAACATTGTCACATTGGTATTTATTCCGTCTTGTGGCTTCAAAGCCGTGATAGTTATTGTATGATTAGTTTGAATTTCCTTTTCATTTGGTTGTTAGAAGTTGCTTATAGTGGATCTGATTACTAAGAAGACTACACATCTGGATTCAAGCTAATACATCTAGATTAGGATAATTATTTAGATTTAGTAAATATACTTCTAGACAATTAGTCATCAATTTTTATTTTTGTCAAGTCACAACTTTATTAGATATCCTTAAAAGAAAATTAAACTTAAGAAATTAAAGAAATAATATAGTAATTAAACTTTTATATCAAGATAAGTATAGAGAATGTGTATACTACTACTAACTATACATTTAAAAAAAATGAAACTAATCAACAGAGGTAGGTTTTATTTATTTATTTCAATAAACTAAGAGCTTTTCAATATTTAGGGTGAATATATTTCTTCAAATATTGGCATGAAAATGAATGAATCTTATGGAGTATATAGAAACTAATTATCAAAGTGATGGAAAGCGCCAAAATTCATTTTTTATAATAAAAATAAATGAATTTTAAACCAATAAATAACCAAACAGCTTAACAAATCAAACACATCTCCAAAATAGTCACCACCCAATAAAAATTCTTCTTTTTCTTGAGAGAGAAAGAGAGGGAGACAAGTTTGGTCTGGATAAAGACATTCATTTCAAATTTTGTCTGCAAAATTCTCACGGGCGTTCGGAGACAGAGGTGGTGCACAAGAATCCCTCCCCGGTCCTATACAAGACTCGTAAGAACACAATTTTTTTTGTCACCCTGTTCTTCCTTGAAAGTCTGATTCTTTTCTATAAAATTGTTCACAAAACCTTGAGAATCTCCTCCTCTATCGTTTCCCACCTGGATTTCAAATTTACATTTTAAAAATATTTTTTTTTTGACTATTTCTCCATCTGGGTTTGTTAATGCGTGTTGGTTTCCACTTTTGAATTGTTCTTCTGCGACTATCTCTCTATCTCTTTGAACCAATCCTTGTTCCTTAACCAATCTAACTTTGATATAGCTGTAACCTTTATAAAGATTGAGATCTTACATAATCGAATTGGGTTTTTGAGAATCTGTCTAAAAAGAGAGACTCTTTTGTTTTTGTGTTCCGTAGTGGAATGGGAAGAGAGGTTGTTGAGGTGCTTATGGACCGAAACGCCGGCGTTTCAAGCGGTAGGGTTCACGTTGCTCCTAAGATAGCTGCAGCTGCGGAGTCTGAGACTGAGGAAGAGATCGAAGTCAAGGAATGCACCGAAGAGAATAAACCAAAAGTGGAAACTGCCGAGAGAACTGGAGCTCAAAGCTCGCCTAAAACTCCTAAAGTTTCAAAGGTAAAAACTCATTTCAGAATTAAGACAAACTTTATGTTTTGTAAGTAGTTTGAGAGGTGTAAATGATGTGACTTTACCTGTTTGTTCAATGTTCTGTCTGCAGCGTGATGCTCCTCTTCTCCCGGCGAGGAAGCCATTGCAACCAGAGAACAAGAAGCATGTAGATGAAGATGATAATGTCTCCATTGCTTCTTCGTATCCTTTACTTGACTCTCTCACTTAATCATTATCTTGTCTTTTTATGTATACTTGACAAAATCGATAATGTTCCTTAACGATATTAACTAACAGCGTGGCAACTTCCTTGAGGAGGGCTAAGTTCGGAGTGACTCATGGAAGCGCTCCAACGTTTAGGAGTGCTCAACGTGCTGAGCAGCGCAAAGAGGTAACTATAAATCTTCCACCTTTGCACTCACTCACTAATATAAAGTCTACTTTTTTATGTTCATTAATTGATTATTTTTTTGTGGGGTTTGTGTGGTTTAGTATTACCAAAAGCTTGAGGAGAAAAACCAAGCGCTTGAAGCTGAAAGGAACGAGCTTGAACAAAGGCAAAAGGTAAAAATCCATATAGTTGATGCAGTCTTTTCTAAATCTAAATGGTAAATTCAATGTTTTTTGCAGGAAGAACAAGAAGCAGCGTTGAAAAAACTTAGAAAAAATCTCAAGTTCAAGGCTAAACCAGTCCCCAACTTCTACTACGAGGCGCCTCCTGCCAAACCTGAACTCAAGAAGGTATATTTAACTCGTACATGTTTGGAGCTCAGCATTGTTCTTGTGACAAAAGTAGCTTATGTTATGTATCTTTGTTCTTGTGACGAATGTAGCTTAATGTTATGTATCTTTCTAGGTGCCTTTGACTCGTCCCAAGTCGCCAAAACTCATCCTTTCTCGGAGAAAGAGCTGCAGCGACGCAGTCAGCTCGTCCTCGTCCCGTGAAGAGGTTCCGAAGACAGCATCTAACCGGAACCGACACAGCACGGGAACAGTTCAGAACAAGAACACCAATGATGTGCACGACAGCCCTCGTTCCAGATCAGGCAAGGGTAAAAGTGGGCTTAAACCACTCAACGAGTCCGTGGAAGAAGCTTGCGAGGCTTGAAATGACGATGATTGATGCCTTTGTGTTGTTGTTGGTCTGTGTTTAACTTTGATATCTCACTGGAGAAAATTTAAAATTCAAAACAAAGACTCTTTGTTTTTTTCGGTTATATCCGGTATATGTTGGTTGGTTCACAATGTAACCGTCTTTCTCGGTTTTTTATTTGTAACGTGAAACTTTGATGTTGATTGTTGAAGAAAACTCCTAATGTTGAAAATTTGTATCATTTTGAGCTTTTTTGGATGTGTAATCAAACAAAATATTTTACAATCGATTATTGATGGATTAAGTTCCGGTTAAGAGAAATTTTATCCAAAGAGCAAACCACAGTGGAAAGCAAAACCGGCACCAAACATTTAACCCTAAACCGGCAATCAAAATTAAAAAAAAAAATCCTAAAAACCAAAACCAAACCGAGTGGTGTTTATATCCAGAGAGCAAACCAGTAGCAAGCAAAACCGACATCAAACATTTAACCTAAACCGGCAATCAAAATAAGTAAACCCTAAAAACCCAAAACCAAACCGAGTAAAGTCAATAAACCAAACCAAACGCTAGCACTTTCCCGACCACCGCTTGAATGGTTGCCACGGTGGTGGGAAGCAGCAGCACCACCTCCAACTAACGGAACCACTCCTCTTCCACCTTTGCGGCCTCCACCTCCACCTCCACCGAAACTGCGTCCGCCTCCACCAAAACTACGTCCACCACCACCTCCGCCGCCTCTGCCGCCTCCACCACCCTTTTTAACAACGATAGATAATTCCGCGGTTTTGCCAATGAAAGCTTCACCGTCCGGCTTCGATTCATGGTTTGGAGCAGCGGAGATCGCGTGAAAAGAGTGGTTGTGGTGGATATGGACTAAAAATAGAAAGTATAGAAGCAAAAATGCTTTCCGACAACCCATAATTGCTGTCTCTTTGCTTTTCTGTCAGTTCCGTGTTTCTTCTTAATTTATACAGGTTGTAATGAAAAGGGTATAATCGTAGTTTAACGAGTTTCTTAGAGATAGTTTCTTTAAATTAAGTTATCTTATCTTAGCCGCCCTCCATCCAAAATTCACAACCTAAACCGTGGGCCTTCTTTAATCACTCGGTCTTCTTAATCTCTCCAACCTCTGAAGACGGAGTGAAAAAAAAAAAAAAATCATATAAGCTCGTGATCACACCAGAGGAAACGCAATGAGAGTTAGAAACGGAATGACAAAGCAAAGTTTGGTCTTCATTTTGTGAGTCCAAGTGTTCTTGTAGTATGTAATGGTTTGTCTTAAAATGAATGGCCTTCTTGTTGCAGAACATGGAACTTGGATATTTTGGGACATGTCTTTGGCTGTTCATTGTTAATTCCTCAAGTCGTAACAACTTTTTTTTTAAATGAGAAAAAAACTTGTCGTTTGTTACAGATGAAGTGTCCAGCTTCAACTCTTACATAATTTAGGCTATTATGTGAACAATACATGTAATCTCTCTAACCACAGACACAAAACGTTAAAGAAGAAGTAATCTGATGAAGAGCCCTTCTTTGTACTTGACAGCTTTTGAGATTAAACAGGAGCAAGCTATCATGTGTGTTGTTTACCAAGCTACTACTCAAGGTCCCAAACTTGCACACACTCGTCTCCTCCTAACAGCGAACATTATGCGGACACAAAGATCCTCCCATCGTAAGGCTTTTAACTTATCTTGCACTCTGATACCAAATATAGTCTCAAAAATTGTATATGATCACAATAAAGAACTCTTTTTATTAGCTTAAGAAAATAACTCAAAACTTAATCACTCCAAAACACAATCTCTAAAACTCTTGCATCTTCTTGTATAGAGACTTTAAATTTCCTAAACTCATAAAAACTAACTATCCTAAACATATCTCGATTAGGATTAGTGTAACTTGTTCGCCAAGTTAACTTTGTGATTATCTCCAACAACCACCTCCTACCTATACTAAAAATTAAGCTTATTTGGTTAAGTAAGAAAATGCTAAGCTGAAGCCAAATTGTTGATGCTTGTCGGTATTGCCACATAATCCAAGTTCACAAAAAGCTCTTACAACTCATGTCAAAGTGGAATATACAATTGCAAACCACAGCTAACAACACTACTAAGACCAGTTTCTTGAATCCAAAATCATTCTTCTTCAAATCCAAGAGTAGACAGCAAAAAGGACAGGCAGTGACTGACTCTGATTCCATCATGTGTGAGCTGATTGCGAAGACAATATCCTTGAATGGTTATGCTCACCTTCGTAAGTCACAATTAACATCGAAGTCTCATCTACACATCGCTCCACATGCTTCCTTGCAGGACAACCTCTCACACTGCTGCACTTGTAGTATCCCCTGCACATGAATCAAATGAGTATATAGACACCAAAAAAAAAGATGAATATATATAAATACCGTGGATGCGGTGAGCCTTTGATAGGTTTCTGACCATACTTCCTCCATGAATACTCGTCTGGAGGAATATCCGCAATCTTGTTGCTTATTGCAGGCACCTTGATTGATCTTTTCACTCTTAGTTTCCTGTAAATAAACTCAAAACCGTTACAAAACAGTTAACTGATATCACATTGTCACAAAGAACATTGACGAACCTCTTCTTGGAACAGTGACATTTGCTTCTACTTCCGCATTTCAAACTACCAGAGCACATCTTCCCACGTGATAATCCGGTTAACTGGAACGAGCTCCTATCGACACTAGTATCCATACTAAGAGATGATACAAAAGATCTTGATCCGTTTGATACACTCGGGGTATAGCAACTACTAGCAGACCCATCAAACGTTAGGTTTACACCACCGCTGTTGCTTCTAGAGTAAGCTATTTTCTGATAAGGAGCTCGAAAAGGCGGTGGCCATCTGTGGCTAAGTGGGTGACCCAATTGGTATCTTGGGTCAATCTCATCAGAAGCTGGAACCATCTGAAGAGGCTCAGGTGCAAGAACTTGAGTGTAATCACTACTCTCATCATTGCCACAGCAAATAGGGCTCTCCAAGAAGATATGCTGAGGAAAAGATGGACTAAACTTGTTGTTGTTGGTTCTTCTAAACTTTCCATGACCTGACCCTTTGGTTAAAAGAGAGGCTACTCTCTTGAGCTTGGAAACTACTTCTCTTGTTTCAACCATTAGAGATTTGGAATCACAACTGGTTTGCTGTTGTGACAAGAGGGTTAAGACTCCATGACAGCTTTCTATAGCTAACTTGCTAGCAGCTTCAACTTCCTCCATTTTTATTTTATATTATTCCACCCAAGCTTAAGATGATAGAACAATAAAACCCTGATTCCTCAGTTCACAACACTAAAAATCTAACTAGAGAGCCAAGAGAATAAAATATCAAAACTCAAAATCCTAATGAATCTAATAAACCGATCAGTCATGAAAAAGAATGTAACATTTAAAGCTAATTAGACCAAATCAAGAACTTCAACACCTCAACACTCTATGAGAAACCCCAATCACCATAAGTTCCTTCCTCAACTGGCTGAATCTTTCCAAATCACTTCACAGGAAGAGCACTGAGTAAATATAGAAACTCTCTCAATTCAAGAGCAAAAAGGTGAGATCTTTTGTCTATACAAGGTTAGCTCATAAGAAGGAAAACTACACAAAGAATTGCATGACAAGAAACCCTGAAGATCAAAATTAGATAATGAGCTAAGAAGAAATCACCCAGGGGAGATTAGGACATTAAAATAAAAGAGAGATATTGTTCCTGTGTTGTTTGTTGGTTTGTGAGATAGATAGAGATGGGTTGAGAAAGGTGTCAAAGGTTATGACTTTTGCTTTCTCCACTTTGTGGGTGGGGTAGAGTTGGACTTTTCTTTTTACTTAAAAATTCCCTCCACCACCACACCCATTACACACATTTTAAAATACACAAAAAGATCATAATCTTCAAACAGACAAAAGCTAAAGTTGTGTAAACAAATTTTATATAATTAGTAATTACAGTAAAGACATTAGAGCAGAGAGGTGGTCATCGCGGTCTCAGAGTCAAACACAGAGCACTCTGTAAGGTTCACACCTGCTTTATTCATTTAAAATTAAAAATTTAAAGCAAAGTAACGGTACAGATTTCAACACGTCTCCATTATTATTATTTTTGTTTCTTACTGCTTTTTTCTTGTTCTTGTTTTATGATTATCACAATGATTAGTCCAATGCTTAGGAGTTTTTGTATTTAATGTGTAACGGTATATATTTATATTTCAATTCTATTGTTTTTTTTTTTACAGTTTTTTCTTGTTCTTGTTTGGTGATCATCACAATGATAAGTCTAGTAAATACTTTTAGCCACATGATGAAGAGTTTCTGTATTTATAAATGAGTAGGTGGTTCAAATATGAGGCTATTATAGAACAAAAGTATCTTATTGCATTTTCTTTTTTAAACCTGGATGGGTTATCTTTTATCAAGATTCCTTCCTATTCAAAAGTGGTAACCAAATACTTAGAGCATCTCCATCGGGGTGACTAAACCCAAGTCACTAAACAAAACAGAAAAAAAAATAAATGAAAAAGGCCAAATTAAGTTAGTATCGCTCCTAAAATTGGGCTTTTTAGTTTTGTTAGGAAGCCCTATCGTGGCGCTTTCTGAGTGGACCGCTTCTCAATGGTCTCTCTCTCCTTCGTCGCGACTCACCAAAAGACATGCATTCACGACTTCTCCGTCTTCTCTCTCTCGATTCTGGGCGACTCTGATGCGAACCTCGTCCATCGAGCCTCGTCGTCTCTGTCCCGAGCCTCGCCTTCTCTCCGTCGAGCCTCGTCGTCTCTGTCCCGAGCCTCGCCTTCTCTCCGTCGAGCCTCGTCGTCTCTCTCTCGAAATCTCGGCGTCCTCTGTCTCGAAAATCTCGGCGTCTCTCTCTTGAATATCTCTGCGTCTCTGTTGCAGTTCGGCGTCTCTGAATCAAAGCTCGTCGTCTCTCTCCAGACTCGTCTCTGTCCCGATCCTCGTCGTCTCTCTGGGAATCTCGTCTCGATCTCCTTATCAGTAAGAAATCATCCGTGTGATTTGATTTTTATGTTACTGCTGTCTGGATTTTGGTTTATCTGTTAGATTAGTACTAGAGTTTTGATTCAATCTGTTAGATTAGTACTAGAGTTTTGATTCCTCTGTTTTGTATTAAGTAGCGATGTTGGGATTGATTGTTTGTGGAATCGAAATGCTTAAGTTATGACTTATGAGTTATTTTGTGTTATTAAAATTGGTTAAGGCTCTGTGTTCACATGATCATACGAACATGTTGTTGTTTTCTGTTGTTGTTAAGGTTTTTTTACTTTTCTGTTCTTGTTTTCGTTTATCTCATTACAGAGAACAATGTTTTAATTAAACTTGGTTTGTTGGTTGTGCGAGGGCTGAGGATGTGCGTGGAAGAAAGGTAGCTGAAGACAACCATCAAAGCTTCTGTCTTTCAATTCACAGTTGAGAACAGGTAAATTAAATTTTCTGTCTAAGTAGGTGGTTGTTAGTAAATGGAACCCGAGAATTAGATGGTTGTTAGTAAATGGTACCCGAAAATTAAATGGTTGTTAGCTTTGATGGTTGTTAGTAAATGGAACCCGAAAATTAAATGGTTGTTAGCTTTGATGGTTGTTAGTAAATGGTCGCTAGCTTAGCTAGGTTGTTAGTAAATGGTTGGGAATTAAATGGTTTGAAGTGAGTTGTTTGCGCGGTTGTTTTTTTTTGGAAGGCATAGATATAGATATTGATGGTCCAAAACTTCATTAACAACAACATTAAATCTTCCCTTTAAAACTTCAACAACTAAAAAACATTAACGACAACAACATTAAAACTTCACCAACTTAAAAACTTCCCTTTAAAACTACCACATATTGTAGCTTAAAAACTACAACATCAAAACTTCAACAACTTAAAAACTCCATCTACTTTCCTTCTCCAAAGCTATTATGGATCCTTATACTCAACATTGTAGCTTTCAAAACCTGTTAAACAGTCAACAACCAACCACTGAAAACCCTTATCAGCCTGTCCCTCGTGAGCCTTATCAGTCTGCGTCGGAGGCCTCTATGTTCGGTCCAGAAGATGGCAACGACGATGTAGAGATCTTGTCTGACCGTAAAGAGAGACTAAAATGGACACCAAGAGAAGATGGGGTCCTGATAAGTGCTTGGCTGAACACCTCGAAAGACCCAGTGATTGGCAATGAGCAGAAAGCACTTGCGTTTTGGAAACGCATTGCTGCTTACTTTGCTGCGAGTCCAAAGCTGGATGGCGCGCAAAAGAGGGAGCCAACCCACTGTAAAGCGAGATGGGGTAAGATTAATAAGGGAGTCTGTATGTTTGTTGGGTGTTTTGAAGCGGCAACGAAGCAGAGATCGAGTGGACAGAACGAGGATGACGTTTTGAAGTTGGCTCACATGATTTTCTTCAATGATCACAAGGCTAAGTTCACATTAGAGCATGCCTGGTTAGAGCTACGATATGATCAGAAATGGATTGCTTCGTCTGCTACCAAGGATAAAGTTCAGACAAAGAGAAGGAAGTTAGATGACCAGTCATCAACCTCAGTGCCTGTAAGCCACGGAGAGGAAGAAGGCATGGCTCGGCCAGAAGGTGTCAAAGCAGCAAAGGCGAAAGGAAAGAAGCCAGTGAGGAAGCAAGGGAATTTGGAAGCAGAAGAGATGGAGTTTCAAAGCTTTTGGGAGATTAGGCAGAAAGATTTTGCTTTGAAGTCAACTCTTAACAAACAAAAATTGCTTGCGCGCCTAGTTGCTAAGTCTGAGCCATTAAGTGAACTAGAAATGCAAGTTAAAATTAAGCTTCTTACTGAGCTGTTCGCATGAGTCTTAAGTTGCAAGTCTGTATGTTTGGGTGTTCTGTCTTAAGTCTTTATCTAGAAGTGTTCTGTTTTTAGCTTAATCTTCGAGTCTGTATGCTTTCTATAAGTGTGTGTCTGTTATGGTTCTGATTGTTATGTATGATTTAACTCTGTATGATTTATGGTTAATGGATTTTTATGAAACGGATTGTTAGTTGTTTTTGCGTGGCTTTGTTATCTGGGACTCACCACGTTTTGCTTGTGTCTATTGCAGGTGGAGAATAAAGCCAAGACTTAACAACTTCTTGTGACAGAAGGAGCCAACACCGAAGACATCTTCTTGTGACAGAAGGAGCCAAGACAACTAGCTGTCTCTATTTTTTAATAAATTGTTTTCTACAATTTGTGAGTCTGTATGTTTTCTATAAGTGTGTGTCGTAAAAACCAGTGTCAAACATATCAATTCTCATTTTCGAAACAACTGTCTCATTCTTTCAAAAAAAAACTCTCCTTCTCATTTCTCTTATCCAAGTCTCATCCAAGTCTCCCATTTGACAACAACAACAACTCTCGTTCTCTGACCATTTTAATTTCACTTCCAAGTCTCCCGTTTTCTTACCATTTCAAAATTTCTTTGCCATTAATAAATTCAAATTTACTCTCCCGTTTTCTAAATGGATGCTTCTTCTTCTGATAATTTTGACGACTTTATGGATGAAAAGTTCGATCAAATTTTCGATCAACAATTCGATAATCTTCTCATTCGAGCTGAAAATCGTCAAGAAGCTTCAAGATCAAAAAAGAAACGAGCTTACATTGAAAGACAACGAGAACAAGGGCACTTACAGTTATGGAACGACTATTTTAGTGAAGATGCAACATATCCTTCTCACATGTTTCGACGCCGTTTTAGAATGAACAAGTCGTTGTTCATGCGAATCACTGATCGACTCTCCGCTGAAATCCCATACTTTCAACAGAGAAGAGATGCTACTGGAAGGTTAGGTCTCTCTCCGCTACAAAAGGCAACGGCAGCAATTCGTATGATGGCATATGGTTGCCCAGCTGATGCGGTCGACGAATACCTCCGACTTGGTGAGACTACTGCGCTTTTATGCTTAGAACATTTTGTTCAAGGAATCATAGATTTATTTGGAGCTGAGTATCTAAGAACCCCCACTCCAGAAGATCTTCAACGACTACTCGATATTGGAGAGATACGCGGATTTCCCGGGATGATAGGAAGCATTGATTGTATGCACTGGGAGTGGAAGAATTGCCCGACCGCATGGAAAGGACAATATACACGGGGGTCCGGAAAGCCAACAATTGTTCTTGAGGCTGTAGCTTCACAAGACCTCTGGATATGGCACGCGTTTTTCGGCCCTCCAGGTACATTAAACGATATCAATGTTCTTGAACGATCACCAGTTTTTGATGATATATTACAAGGTCGAGCTCCGAAAGTTAACTACACTGTCAACGGACACGAGTACCGTTTGGCTTACTATCTCACAGATGGTATTTATCCAAAATGGGCTACGTTTGTCCAATCTATTCCACTTCCGCAAGGTCCAAAAGCATCTTTATTCGCTACATATCAAGAAGCTGTACGTAAAGATGTCGAGCGAGCTTTTGGGGTCTTGCAAGCTCGGTTTGCTATAGTCAAAAATCCAGCTCTTTTATGGGATAAAATAAAAATTGGAAAGATAATGAGAGCTTGTATCATTCTACATAATATGATCGTCGAAGACGAACGAGATGGGTACACCCAGTTTGATCTTTCGATTTTCGAAACATCGGATTCAAACCGAAGTTCAGAAGTGGATCTCTCGTTTTCTACAGATATGCCTTCAAATCTCGGCAATATGATGAGTATTCGGAATCAAGTTCGTGATCGAACAATACATCAACGATTGAAAGCGGATTTGGTTGAGCATATATGGCAAAAATTTGGAACAAATTAAGATTTCAACTAATCTGTTTTTTCTCGTCTACTGTTTATATTTGTATGTTTAATATGCTCTTATGTCATTTTTAATAAAAATGTTATGTATCAATTTCTTTCATATCATTCAACTTAAAAAAAAAAAAAAAAAACTTAAGTACCCCAATGTGGTCCTGCCAATGGAAGATGGAAAAATAAATTAGATTAATAGAGGTACTTAACCTTTCAAATCACTACATTATATATTAATTTAATTTTAAGTACCCATTAGGGGTCCTAATGGATGGAGGTGGTCTTACCATGCTAAACCTTTACATCATATTCCTTGGAGTATCACATAACAGGTTAATATTCAGCTTGAGTAGACAGAACATCCTAATATTCTTTGGATCCGATTCTTATTAGGAATTTACAGCAATTCCATTACATAGATATTCTATAAGTTTTGACAAAAAAAAAGATATTCTATAAGTATCTAAGCACAAATAAAGAGGAAAAGATGAATGCAGCTTTGAGTAAAGGCTCTTCTTCGCTTTCTATTTTATCGTTTTGTCTGGCTTGTCTTCTACGCAATGAGGTCACTGATGTTGGTGTTTTCTCGTTCTTTGTTGTTCTGTCTGAAAGAGAAGCAGAAGTAGTAAGAGAATACATGGAGGAAAAGATTACTTGAACAGCTATGTTTAGCATATGGTTAGAGATATTAAAAAGATTACAGCATGAATTCAATATTTAAAAATAGAAACTCACATACCATATTGTTTCAAAAATTGTAAAAAAGTTTTGAAAGTTTGACATGATTGAGATATACTAAGATTACGTCTAAAACTCTTTTATTGGTATGGTCATTGATCTAAACAAAGAAGTCTCTAATTAAAACAATGGAGGAAAATAGCTTTTGGACTCTATCCATTGCATATATCAGTGGTGGAAACTAACTTACTATCCTCCATTAAAGCACCTCGAGTCTCCTAAAAGTTTATCTCTGGTCGGGTTGGGCAAAACCTAACTAGAGAAAGAGCGTAATAAACAAGACATATCTGATCAACCCGACCCACTTTAACCTCTTTGTTGGCCGCGTAACATGTTCTAACGCGGCCATCTCACAAAGAACATACATTAAACAAAACCCACAAGAACCAAGAAAGAAGAACCCTAGTTTGCATTCACAAGCCACATCTCATAACATATTAGCTTGATATACACGTCAAGTGATATATATAAAAGATGGTGAGAATAAGAGAAAACCTTACATTTTCGGTCTCAACACCGGCGCTTCGAGAGGTCAAAACGGCGGCAACAACGCCTTTAGCCTCACAGAAACCAAAACAACGGTTAACAAAACAACTATCTATGTGTGAGTCACCAAGAGACATTGCTTGGGAAAGAAGAAAACGTCAGATGATAATGATTCAAGAGAAGAAGATGCGCGTTTCAGACAATCTTAGTGAACAGAAGAAACTAACCGATGAGGATTTAAACGAGCTTAAAGGATCCATTGAGCTAGGTTTTGGTTTCAATGAAGAAGCAGGACAAAAGCTTTGCAATACATTACCAGCTCTTGATCTTTACTTTGCAGTGAATCGTCACCTCTCACCTCTGGCTTCACCTAGCAGTAGCCGTAGCAGCAGCGCATCTGCATCAGCTTTCTCGATGAATATACCATGTAGCCCGAAGAAAACTGATTCAGATTCATTAAAGATCGTGTGTCCAGGTAAAAAAAGAGAGCTAAACATTTATGATGAAAGTCATGAAACTGAGTGTTAGTTTTTTTGGATGTTTTTTGTTAGGGGACAATCCGCAACAAGTGAAGCAGAGATTGAGACATTGGGCACAAGCAGTTGCATGTTCTGTGATGCAGACATATTGATAAGTGTATATGTGATTGTAAGATTTTCTTTTAAAGGATGGGAAGTAAGAGAATCACTTTATGGCTGTGTATATACTTTGTGTAAAGAGAACAAAAGATAAGAAACAATAAAGCCTTTCTTGTTCATAAACTGTATATACCAAAAAGATTTTGATATGGTCTTGGATTGTGTAATAAAAAAGTGAGAAATTCTTTTGATCTTTTGAGCCAAATATCTTGAAAACCACCAAGAACAACACAACATAGGCCTTTTTATTATATAGTGTAGATAGATCTTGACCTCTAAAACGATTAATATCAAACGCGATCAATGGCCGAAACAAGGATGTTTTAAGAATGACCAGGCTGATTAATTAGTTCATCGTCACAGTCAACAAATTCATAGTCAACAATGAGTTGACCTTGCTCATAGCCAACACCATCGTTATCCAATCTTTTGTAAAGGTCCACTATTCTCACCGTTACTACTGCATTCGTCATGACGTTCCTCACCTCCATCAAGTTAGAACCAAAAGTTCATCACACCGGTTGTTTAAAACCAGTCTATGATTACCTTTAAAAAATCCGGCTTTGATTAGTTACAGTAAAACTCCGGCTTATATATGATACCTTCAAATTCACTAACACACTAACATTGATGTCATTAAGCTTTCGTATATATTATCTAATATACAAGGGGGACAGGTTGAATTTTTATAAAAATACATATGATTTTCAAAAGAAAAAATATATATTGACAAGCAAATTTCAATATTAAATTATCTACTGCAGTTTTGTTTGTGATATTTATAACTAAAATCATTTTGTTATAAATATATAACGCATACCCTAGTAAAAAGAATATATACAAAATCATAATCGTATACCCTCAAGCATTGCCGCAAGAATCATGACCCTGAGGACCAACCGGTGTGCAGAAGGCGGTCCAGCCATACCTACACTGCCACGCGTATGGTTTTATCAGCATCCCACGTGGAGCAATAAGCACTCACGAGTCACGGCCATCAGATCCCAGTTATTCTGCTCAGGGTTATAGAAATGGTAGGTGGCGCGTATGTTCAACGCACTAGCTCCTTGGACCCTAGCCCCGCTTCCCAAGTCTGACTTCCGGCTTGGAAGTCCGTACCAGCCACCGTGTATGATAACAGTATGATGGTTATGCTAAGTCCGGTCTTCATGATCGATAAGTTTTTTGTTGGTGGTCTAATGCATCTCTCTCTCTCTATAAATGTATACAAGAGCCTTATCATTTTAAATAAAAATTCAGTAAAATATTTGTACCTACAATCCAGATCTGCCAAATTAAAAGAATTATCCATGTTTACCGCAATGGTTTAAACTATGATATTGCATGCATATACATTAAAAGAGTTATCTCTGCTTTTCTATTCATATTCAATTCATAGTTTAACCTAATCTCCTTTCTTCTTGAGTGAAGCATATGTAACGGTGCTTGCCTTGGTTCGTACTTGGTATCATTATAGGAATATGCTCGATCTATCAATATTGATCTCAATTCAACTTTATAGCAAAACCTTGATTTTTTTTTTCTACTCCGCTTGATGTAACCTAATCTATTCTATTAAAACAGCAATATATAGCGGATGTAATCTAATCTATTCTATTAAAACAGCAATATATGTGTATTTCAACTATTTTAATATAATTATTAAAATCTCTTATTAATTATTTAAAAAAAATATTATACAAAAAAAAATACAAATATGATTAAATTAAATTATAAAAAATTAAATTTCTAAATTGTGTAAAACAAAAGATATATCCATCCTTAAAAATGGTGGATCGGAATCTAGTTCTCTTTGTTAATTTTCAGTTATTCTTTTGTCTGTAAGCAGCTATATATTTTGAAACAGCTATTCGGGAAAACTTTTTTTGTTGGCTAATTGTACAGATATATATATGTGGTTAGGTTAGTTTTACAACTAAATTACTATTTGTTCTTGGTGTATTAATCCAGAGTAAGATAAATTAACAAGAAATAGATAAAACAAATATCATCGTTGTCACCTATTGTTTTTTTAAGCGATGGATGACAGCGTACATCATCAATAATGGAGCATGCATATTAAAGACATTGTTAATTTTATTTGTGATTCATTAATATATTGTCCCCCAACAACTCTACATTATCGGATTATGCACATGCTCTTGCACAGTCCACTATCGCACATCACCTTGATCTATTTAAAGTTTTCATATGTGGTTCAACGAAGAAAGACCAAAAATGATATATGTAATACTCAAGAACACCAATAGGAATTAGGAAATACATACGAAAATGATTGAAGAAATTATTAAATTTAATTTATCGGTTTACGACCATTAACATTTTCAAGTCATTTAACGATCCGCTGAAATGAAAAATAGTAATGTAATACACTAAACGTGAATGATACTTTGTCACGTCAAAGTAACACATTAAGATGTCTTACGGATACGTAACCATATAGACAATACAATAATGCGTAAAAACAAAAGGTGTTCAAAGCGGAAATACATAGATGCCACCTAATATACATATTCATATATGTATATAATATTATACATATAACAAAAAGGGTTTGAGTTTATAAAATGTAATACACCACAATATTAATTATTATTTATGAATATTATACGCAAACTCCCTGCTCGTAACAGTAGTTTCGAGCCGGTTTGGCTTTTCTCGGTTTGAGATATCCAACCGGATCGAACCGGTCATTTTCTTAGAGCTCTCAGCTTCTGTTCTTGCACTTTTCTAATGCCCTTGGAGCTGCAGTCAATTGATAATAGTATTAACAAAAGTGCACATAATCTTAAGAGTGCACAGTAAATTCTGGATTGAAAATACTAACCAAGTCCGATTGCTTCTGATCCCTTCATTATTCTTATGCGTTTGCATGAATCAACAAACATCCTAAAAAAATAATACAAATGAAACGTAAGCAAATATATGTGTTTAGTTGCAACAAAAAAATACTAAATTATGTAAACATATAATATATGCTTATTAGCTTATATATAATAACACTCACCCCCACGGTACGTCTCCTACAAGCATCCAGTCTCCATCTTTATCTTCATAAGTTGGAACGTAATCTGATCCGTTCAAAAGATCGATCAACCTACTCTCGTTCATAAAATCTTTCATTCCTTGTGGTCCATAGTTGCCTGAATTTTTTATAAAAAAAATTAAATAACGAGTTTAAGTTTTTAATATAGATATTGTCGTCTTTTATATTTACCTAGGGTAAAAGAGCTGAACATTTTGCTTAAGGCGTCGGAGAGGTCTTGATATGTTTTGTAAAGTTTCAAATCAATTTTTCTTAGGTACGGTGCGCCGTCCATGCTAACCTTCACGTAAGCTGCGGCAGAGGAGGTGGCTCCGTTGCTGCTGGAAGTCTTTTCCGTTCCTTCGGTGGCATCTCCAGCGGTTGGCTTTTGGCCTGACATGACGTTCTTCCGGAAAGATCGTACCGGTGGCCATCCCACAACTTGTGCCCTGAAATTCCGTAATTATTTTTAGTTGATAATTTCAATTATATTAATTAGCGTATTTTTGAACAAAAAAATAAATTAATTAGCGTATTTAATAAAAAGTATGTAAAATCATCTAGTTGCTTAACACGTGTCGGATGTTAGGTGGATGTAGTTGTCCAAATATTAATTTAGTTTACGTAGATAAAGTAAAGATTCCTTATGTTTTGTATTTTTCTTCATTCTTCCCGACCAAACCTTCAAACATTACACTCATCAACCTAGCTTTATTATTGGCTATTATTAATCACACATTTAAATAATATTATGTGAAAACTGTTGAAAACATGGAGCAAAACTAAAAAAATGACAGATCTCTAGAGAATAATTTGCATAGCTGCTCTAATTAGCGTAATCATTCAGCGTGTTAAAGCCTATCTCAGATAACCCATAACCGGCTCGTGTTATCTATTTCCTAATCTGTTCACAGATAATCTAATTATTTCAATACATTCATATATATCACTACTTCTACTTTAGAGGATCGTGAATACACATTAATAGGAATATAGATAAAAGTTTAGTTTCGTACTTGGCTGGTGGTTTTACGACCTTCTCCTTCATATTCTCTAAATCAACTCCGGAAACCGAATCCAAAGCCGTGGATGAAAGATTCAGTTTGAGATCAACGGTCTCAGAAAATCCTCGTTTCCCATTATTTTTCATGGCCATGTCTCCTCCGTGATTGCCACCCGGCAGCCCTAACCTCAGCTCCGTCGCCTCAAAATTGATCATCTTGCTTGATACTGATTAGCAATAAGTAATAAATTAGGTGAGCAGAAAACGAGATGAGAACAAAGATTGTCTTGTTTCTAGGTTTTTTTGGTTCTTTTGATTTATTCTTTCAAATACTAAAACGTTTGAGGAGAGAGAGACAGAAGGATGTGAGATGTGTTTGAAACAAAGGGCTAAATATTGGATCGTGTGGGTATAAAATATAATCGAATTCATTGTTGTGGATTATTGTTTGAACGGGTGAGATGCTGCCACGTGAATGCTGGGATTGGTTGGACCGTAAAGAGTGTTGTCGAGAGATAATGATGTCATGAATGGCGTCACATTACCGGAATAATCCAAGCCAGTGGACAAAGGCCAAGTTGGTGCAGTTTTTCTTCTTTCTGTTCCATATTTTTAGGTTTTTATTTTATTTTGTATTTCTCTCATTTAGTGCTTTAACTAATCCGTTTTAAATTATACATTTAGTTTATAAAATGCAATCAAACTTATTGAAACAATACAGAAGAAAAGATTTTTTTTTGTCAACTACAGAAGAAAAGATAAACCAATAATATTAACAAAAGAGTGTTGTTTTGTCGGATTTTTTATATCTATTTAAATTAAAATTAGAATAAAATGACAGCTAAGACAGTATGGGACCCATAGATGGGAAAGTTGTCAGCTTCAAACATGTGTTTTGATTCCATGGATTCGTTGTCTTTCTTATGGGGCCCGCCATTCACAAGTGATATGCTTGCCTTATTTTAATGTAACACTACAAGAAAACACAAGTTTTACGAGGGCAGTTTTCCTCGTGATTTCGTCGTAAAAGCAGTGTTACGAGGAATTAGCGAGGAAACCCGTTTCGTCGTTATACGTTTGTCGTAACGCATATATCCTCGCTAATTCGTCGTAACGTAGCGAGGAAATAATTTCGTCGTAAAAGCGAAGAAGAATATTTCGTCGTAAAGACCACGTAAAGCTTCCACGTAAGGACGTCGCTAAATTTCCTCGTAAATACCTCGAAAGCCATTCCTCGTTAAAGCCACGTAAATAACTCGAAAGTAAATACTCGTAAAGTAAACGTAAATATCTTGATAGCTTTCCTCGTAAAGACCACGTGAATTTTCCACGTCATTTCCTTGTAAACATTTCCTCGTAAAAACCTCGTTAAGCTTCCACGTAAAGAAGTCGCAAAATAGCTACGAAATTACTTCGTTTCGTTATTTTACAGAAATAAAAAAAATTATAATTAAAAAAATTATTTAAATTATTAATAAAATTAAAATTCTAAAAAAATCAAAACCAAAATATTTTATATATAAATAAGTTTTGAATTCATAATACAAGAACCGAAATTAAAAAGAACTAAGGGTCGTTAATCGCCCGGTAGAATTCATCACTCCTCGCCGTTACTTCCGCCTCGGCATGTGAGTCGTCGGTTGGTGACTACCTGGCTCACCGAACATCTCTCTGTAATGGGCAGTAAGTCTACCTTTTCGAACCTGAGAAAAAAATTTAATTTTTTAAATTTCCGTCAACAGTATATTTTCCAACATTATCCACCTAATCAACACTAAATAACATAAGATCCGTAAACTTATCTAAATTCCCTATACTAACCACCTAATCTACCTAAACTAACCAAATTAGAGAGGAATTAGAGAGGCTTACCATTGCAACGAAACAGGGAGGAAGTGGAGAGGAAGTAGAGAGGAAAGAAAGAGTGAGCGCTCGGGGTGTATATATAAGATTACATTCCGTCGCAAATTCCTCGTAATTTTACGACGAATTACAGAGGCCCGTGTTTTTTTTTACGACGAAACAGCGAGAGATTACAAAGGCCCGCGTTTTATTATACGAGGAAGTTACGAGGAATTACAAAGGCCCGTGTTTTTTAGGTACGAGGACGTTACGACGATTTTGCTTACGTGGAATTACCGAGAAAAGCTTCCCTATAAATATACCCGTAACTCTCCTTCTCAACCCACACCCAAACTCCCAAATCACACCCTATCTCACTTCATACTCTCAAATCCAATCCTATTCAAATTATAAAAATTTGAAAAAAAAGGAAGAGAAGAAGATATTGAAATTTATGTTGGTGAGACTTAAGTAATATAATTGCTGGAAGTCTTGCCACATGTAAATCCAGTATATTTCTTCTTTTTCTTTTTTTTTTCTAGTTTTTACGGTACGAGGTGTTTACGACGATTTTGGTTACGAGGTGTTTACGACGATTCCGTCCTACGTGGAATTAAAGTGGGCCGCGTTCATCATTTACTTTACGTGGTATTTACGACGAATCTCTCCTACGTGGTATTTACGACGAATCTGTCCTACGTGGTATTTACGACGAATCTGTCCTACGTGGTATTTACGACGAATCTGTCCTACGTGGTATTTACGAGGAATTCGTCGTAAGTTCGACGTTAACATACGAGGAATTAACGAGTATTCCATTTAAATCCCTAAAACCCGAAACCCGAAACCCCAAACCCCATATTCCTTATCTTCTACTTCATATATTCCAAACCCTATCTTTATTTTCATTCCAAACCACAATTCCTTATTTTCATTCACTCAGAGAGTCTTACGTGGAATTAGCATGCCCCGCTTTCTTTATTTTTTTTAATTTCGTCGTAAACTCCTCGTGGCCTTACGACAACCTTACGACGATTTTGGCTTGCGTGGAATTAGCGTGTCCCGCTTTCTTTATTTTTTTTAATTTCGTCGTAAACTCCTCGTGGCCTTACGACAACCTTACGACGATTTTGGCTTACGAGGAATTAACGAGTATTACGTATAAATCCCTAAAATCCGAAACCCCAAACCCCATCTTCCTTATCTTCTACTTCATATATTCCAAACCCCAAACCCATCTACCCTTGAACCTCAATCTATTCTTTCACCTCAAACCCTATTTATAAAATATTCTAAACCCCAAACCACAAGTCCTTATTCATAATTAAAATAAACTTTCACATTACCTTATTCATAAATCAAACTCCCACATTATCTTATTCATAAAACAAACTACATAAAATCAAATACATCAATCGAATACATCAACATTCTCGTCATCACTAGAAACATCATTATTTTCATTAAAACTCGTCTTCAACAGCTTCGTCTGTGGCATCGTCGGTAAGATCTTCGTACTCGGTATTTTCATTAAATCAAACATCATTATTTTCATTAAAACTCGTTTTCATTTATCTGTTCTTCTTGCAATGGTGGTTCTTCTCCACTGATAATTCGTCCTCGAAGTGTAACTTTGATCACAGCTAACCAATTTATACCCGAATCTCTCATTCGAGGGTATGGAAGGAAGCTAACTTGGCCTGCTTGTGAAGCTAAGATGAAAGGCTCGAATTTGTTGTACCTTCGTCCACCGTTGACATCAACTACACCGAATTTGTTAGACCGAACACCTCTGTTGACGACGGAATCGAACCATTCACATTTGAAGAGGACGCATTTCAGCTTCAATATCCCTGGAAATTCGACTTCAATAATCTCCGTCAAGATCCCGTAGAAATCTATTTCCCCTTTCACACATATTCCATAGTTACTGGTCGTCCGCTGTCTACCATACTCATATGTGTGAAAAGTATAGCCTCGTGTGAAATTACGACGAAAATTAATTGGATGGCCAAAAAAAAACGTGAGCTACCTACCAAGTTGGTGGATTCAAAATTTCCTCGTTAAGTACACGTAAAGTATTTCGTCGTAAAGAACTCGCGAAGTTTACGTGGTATTTACAAGGAAATAGTGTTTCCTCGTAAAAGCCACGTCAATTTACATCGTCTTTACGACGAAATTGTTTTGTCGTTACCTTACGACGAAATAACGATGCTTCTTTTTTTCCACGTACTTTCCTCGTAAAATCAACGTACTTTTACGAGGATTATTTTTCCTCGTTAATTATCCTCGTTAAACTTACGTTTTCTTGTAGTGTAAATTAATAATTTTGATATAATAATGCCGACAAAAATAATTGAAATAAATAAAATTTAAGGAATTTATTAAACTAAAGTCTTGGTCTACCATAGCGTTTTTGTAGTATGGTTCCTCCATGTGCTTCTGTCTTGTTTGTTAACTACTGTGAAGTCAAAAGGAAAACTAGAGATTAAGGTATATTTATTCATGTAAATGTGAATATTCATTTACCCGTTTCAGATTACTTGCACTATGTATGTAATAAGCAAACATTCCCTTCTGATCGATGCTTAGGATATGATATAATGTTGGGATAAATCTAGTGCTATATTAAACATGAGTAACTACACAGTACAATAGGCTAGACAGTTGACCATTTATGAAAATACAGAACAAACACGTAGAAAATGACGGCAAATGATATTAGGAACCTCTGTTTCTAGGCGAAATGTCTATGGAACCGATTAATTGGTTGAGAGAACGAAAGCTAGACACTTTATTTCTACAACATTGTACAATCTTATAGGGAAACATATATAAACTCTTTAAACTTCACTGTTTCGGGGATTAG
This sequence comes from Brassica rapa, assembly GCF_000309985.2. Classification (NCBI taxonomy): domain Eukaryota; kingdom Viridiplantae; phylum Streptophyta; class Magnoliopsida; order Brassicales; family Brassicaceae; genus Brassica; species Brassica rapa. The sequence goes on along the minus strand of NC_024799.2, from coordinate 27,405,820 downwards.
TCGATAAGAAAACTTCAGTTTCTCATCAGACATCAGTCGTTATTTTGTCGCAAACATTTAAATACCGTAGTGTGATAGTGGTATTATATATGGTTTCTTTACAGTGTTTAGATTAAAACGGTTTTGAAATGTGCACATCACGTTTAAATCTCGACATAAGTTAACACAAAAAATGTACTCGTGTTTTACTACACCCGATTACGAAAACAGGAAAAAAGCCTTCAAAATCACATAGAAATTCCAAGTTTATTTTTGCTATATATATATTAAATGGCCAACCATGTGATATGACGAAAACATGTCATACACCCATGTCGTCAATTTTTTTTTTTGGGAGGGGGTGGTTAAAATATGGTTATTAGTACAATCAAGAAGGGGCACAATAATATTAGCTTGATTATAAAACAATTTCTCATTCAAATTATAAAAGCATATAATGATCATCAACATCGTTAATTGCTAAACATCATCATGCCCATGCATGATTACAATTGAAGAATCTGACCTAAAAATTGAAAGTCAATTTGACAATGACTTCATCTTGATCTAGAGGGAAAGTACTATATACATATATACGTGGTTATATAAATATATGCAATAAGTAAAATTTATTAAACAAAAAAAATACTCCCAACGTACCATTTCTTATGAATATTATAAATATTAAAAATGAAAAATAAATAGATGAAATTCATACAACACGTAATACTTCAATAATTTGTATCGTTCAAATTTTCTGGTTTTTAAGCTTGTTTATAAATAATTTTAGAATTGACATTTATTTTGTTAATAACATAGAAATATTTGAATCCACATAGTGACTCGTTATACGTAATGGTCTTTTTATTAACTTATGTTACTTGATTTAGTTACATTACACTCTACTAATTAATAAATAATGGAATATGTAAGAAAACCTGTTTCTTCTGGAATATGTAAGAAAACATTTATTCTGGCTGTATGACATCATTAGTGTAAAGTAAAGTAAGTGAAATTTTACTTCAGCCTGTTTCTTCCGATTTTATTCAATCAAGTGGAAACATTTCAGCTCATTTACTATAACAAAGTGAAAAAATAGAGGTAAATGTTCCTTCAATTTTTGTTAGATGAAAATGTTACGTTTCATTTGACAGTTTTCTTTCTTTTCATTTTCACATTTTCATTTTCACATTTTCATTTCCACTTTTTTATTCCACTAATTATCAGTCAAGACCCAGATAAATAAAACGTTCGATAAGCATTTTTCTGTGAGAAAACTGATGCCTATATATATGGTATACTGAAAACCATGTTAATTTAAATTAAGCTAATATTATTGCATAACTAGCACAATAGTATTTCAGTGACAAGAAGCCATAAATTACAAAATACTTTAAATAACTCGAAAACACCGGAAAACATTCCAAAAATTAAACTCCATACCCGTGTTTTAATTTGTCAATTGCTAAGCCAAATTTCATTTGGCTAGTTGATCCTTACTGTTTATATATCCCTCTCTCGTATAAATTCTTGTAGAGTAGAGGTGTGTGTTCGAGGAAATAAACGGGTCCACGTTGGCCGAAAACATCAACCCTAGATAAAAAAAAAAGAGATAGAGATGCACCCTCGTGTGGGCTGGACCCCAGTGAGAAATCATGTTCGGTGTTTCATCCGTGTGACTTCTGTAGGTATTAAATGCATGAGCTATTGGATAATGTGGATAGTGAGTGCCTTGCTTTGATCGCCTTGACGCCGCAACATCTTCCCATCCTAACCTGAACTCTTGAATTTTTTTTAACAAGAACAAAATAAAGTAGTCAATTAATCCATTTTTAATGGTAAAAGCTAGTTTCATGTAACGTCTGAAGAAGTAAGAAAAACAACTCAGTGATATTTTTTACCCAGATTGTCAAGATAAGTACTTTGTCTAGATTATAAAGCTTTAGTTTGAAGTTTTTAGTTAGAGCTCTAGGATCTGGTTCTTGATCTCCGTTCGCTGAACTATTTTAGATGACTGAATTTGATTTGAAGAAAGAAAAATACAAGTGGTGTCCACGGTTTTATAATTTGCGCTCTAACAACATCTTCTAATGTTGAATCAAATGAATGCGATATTTCATAATACTGGTCTTAATTAAATCCAATAGTCGTAAGTCCGGACGGACTAACCAACAAGAGTACTTTTGTATATAATTAAGGACTTATGTAATGGAAAATTTACACATTTATAAGAGTAAAAAGAACTAACAATTGGCAATGTAACAAACGGCAAGTACAACACTATACGATAAATCATAATTACTCATACCACTCTTTATTTGTCATCTTGTTTTTTTTTTCAAAATGTGTAAATTTTCCATTACATAACTCCTTAATTATATACAAAAGTAACGTTTTGACGTTCAGATCCGAATAAACCGAATGAATGTTATTTTTAAGAAACTGTAGTATATGAATATGGTTCAATATATTAAGCGGTCAAACCGAATAAACCAATAAAACCGATTAATTGAGATATATTAGTATACTTATATACTATATAAAGGTTTAATTGGTTTATTAAGCGATCAAACTGAATAAACAAATAATTTGTATTTGATCAATATTTTTGATAAAAATCATAGAAATTGGCTATAATATTAGTAATATTAGTAATTAAAATTTTAAACTAAATATAAGATATAAGTAAAGATGATATTATAGGTAGATATTGTTAATATCTATTTATAAATTAATTTTATTTAATATCATGATAAGTATATTAAATATATATATATAAATAATAGTATATATATTGTTAGAATATGTTAATGTTTATTAATTATCTTAAATATTATGATAAATATATATATATATATAGATATCAAAAAAAAAATTAATTAAATTAGTGATTTATCCTAAGATCATAGAAAAGATGACAAGTATATATATATTTATAAATAATAGTATATATACTGTTAGAATATGTTAATGTTTATTAATTATCTTAGATATCATGATAAATATATATAGATATCAAAATAAAAATATATAATTAAATTAATGATTTATCTAAAAATCATGAAAAAATGACAAATAAGCAAATTCTTAAATAGTAACATATATAGATAGATATGTTTTTCAAAAAAAATACACACTATAAAAACCCTCTTCATACCAACTAGCACAACACTTAATAAGCTATTCTGTAAACATTTAATTTTGACACAAATCATGAGCAATCTAAAAGGAACAAATAGGGTTATGGTCGTTGCAATACTCATAGCAGCATGTGTGTTTATGATCAGCAACCCAGCAGCTGGAAAATTTATTGGATATCCACCAATACGTGGTGGCGATCGTCCCCCTGGCTGTAGTCCTGGCACGTGTCCACCCCCGGAACCAGTAAATCCGTACAAACCGGGATGTCCCCCAGAGGGAAGATGTAGACATGTTCCGCCAGGTCCTCCAACAATCAATATCTAGTTGTATTAGACGATTGCATGTCTAAATCTAAAAAAAAAAATACATCAATAAATTCATGTAACTGCATCAATCAATAAAATTAATTTTATAATCGATGAAATTTTTTCTGTTTGTTCTACCTTTGATGAAAATGAATTAACTAATGATAAATGTTGATCTTCATTGCCATATAGTCTGCATAAACTATATGGATTTTCGATTTCAGTTTTTCTTAATAAACAATCTATAACAATGTGTGGCTCGGGTTATTGTTCTCGGCCAATGTTCAAAAAATTGTTAGGCGGTAGTTAAATATTTTGTATGAGATTACTGATTAGATGGATACTTACACTGATTTTAAAAAAAAAATCATTTAAGAAATCATTACATTTAAGTTTGATTTGCTGACTAAGGGGATGCCTATGCGCCATCCATACCGATTTTTAGAACACTAGTCTCAGATTCTAAAAATATATAATTAAACACTAGTTTAAAAATAAAAATAAAACTTTTTTTTTTGAAAAATGGTGGTGAAAATAGATCTGTCTCCATTCTTAAATGTAAGATTTTCTAAAAAAAATTTGTTCTACAAAAATATATTTTTAATATTTTTAAGACAGTTTTGTATAATTTAAAAACTTAATTGAAATAACTAAATTGATTAAATACTATTAAATGATAGTTTTGTATAGTAAACATAAATAATAAATTTTACTTTAATTGATATAAATGGAACAAACGCAAAAATAGATTGTTTCATTTGTTTAAGTTCCATCAAAAATCGTTTTTTTTTCCTCTTCTTCTTCAATCTATATATACCCATTCCTTCTCTTATCCAAATCAATAATTTTCTCTAATTTATATCGTACAAAAATATTATGGTTTTTAAGCTTGTTTAGCAATAAATTTAACTTTTACATTTATTTGTTACTAACATTTTCACCAAAAAGTCGCCAAAAAAGCATGTAGAATGATTTGAATACGGATACTGTCTCGCTATATGCATGTAATAGTATTTTTAATTAGCTCTTATTTTACTCAATTTAGATTACACTCTACTAATAAATGATCAAATACGTAAGAAAAACGTTACTGAGATATCCCTCCCTCATATAAATTCCTGTGAAGGTGAGGTCGAGGAAATAAACGGGTCCACGTTGGCTGAAAAACACCAACCCTAGATAAAGATAGAGATGCACCCTCGTGTGTGCTGGACCCAGTGAGAAATCATCATGTTCGATGTTTCACTCTCCAATAACACTACAGGTTCACCCGTGAGTCTTCTATATGTGTGTTAAATGCATGAACTATGGATAATGTGGATAGTGAATGCCTCTGATCCCATTGACGCATCTTCTCATCCTTACTTACCCACTTTAATGATTCTTCCCTAGCACAAAGTGGTCTTTGATGTTTACTTAATTTTCGCATCTTCTCATCCTTCTTACAATTTTATTTGTTACAAAAAAAAAAAACTAAATGAAGTTAGTCAATTGTTAATCCGTTTTCAAAATATTTGAGTGGGTTTTGTTTGTTTCATATTATTTGATATGACATGATTTTAAAATGAGATTTGCATCATTTTCTAAATTTTTATCTACTCTTTTTGTTCGTTATTAAGTATAAAGTAAAGACAAGTTGCTTTTTTCGGCATTTGAAGCAACAGAATAAGTATTAATTCAAATTAACTTTAGTCTCTGTCGGATACATCAAAGCTACTTTGTCGGAAATCAAAAGTCCATTGTTTGAACTTTGAAATAGCTTATCAAACATATTTTTTACAGAACATATTTTTTACAAAAGGCAAACACAAATACATTAAGAACGTAATTTGCTTTTGAAGAGAGATTACTACTGTCACAAACTTTAGTTTAGTTGGTCTGACTCTTCATATGCGTGTGCATGGTATCAAGTAATTTGCTTTAAAAAGAGATTACAAAGATATGGAATTGACAACCAGAAAACAAATATATACAGAATTGTTATACATAATATATTGTTAGCTTCCAAATGAGTTAAAAACAAAACTGGTCATGCATTATTATGGTAATAGTTTCAGGTAAAGTCTGAAGAAATGAGAAAAACAAGTCAGTATTATGTTCTAGTGTAGATTGTGAAGATAAGTACTTTGTCTACATTATAAAGCTTTAATTTGAAGTCTTAGTTAAAGCCCAAGGATCTGGTTCTTAAACTCCGATCCCTTCTCTGAACTATTTCAGATGACTGAATTTGATTTGAAAAAAAGGAGTGACAAGGAGAATAATGTCTATGGGTTTATAATTTGCGCTTTGAGCTACATCTTCTAATGTTGAATCAAATGAAGCGATATTTCATAATACTGATCCTAATTAAATCCAATAAAGAATGGTATATGAGAATAATTATGCTTTATCGTATTTCTGTTATGCTCGCCATTTGTTATATTTGCCAATTGTTAGTGTTTTTGCTCTTACAAATGTGTAATTTTCCAAGTATATAACTCCTTAATTATATACGAAAAGTAACGTTTTCGACGTCAATATCCGTGTCCATGTTCCAACTCTTTTCAGACGACGCGTTTGGTATGTAGATTTAACTTTCAGACAACAGTCAATGTATATCAGTGACAAATTATTCTGCAGATAACTATCAATATAATTTGATTTGCGATCCATTGGAAACATGTACTTATCACCTAACTTTATATATATAGAAGTAAAAAGATTAGTATTATCACACATTATATGGAATGTATCGAAAATCCCCTTTGATTTCTTTCTTAATTATGCAGAAAGTATCAGCTGTAATATTTACTGAGATGTATCTTTCAAAACATTTACGCACTATTAATACCTCTACTGATACCAATTAGCAAAACACACCATTAGCTATTCTTTGCACATTTAATTTTGCACACAAATCATGAGCAATCTAAAAGGAACAAGCAGGGGTATGGTCGTTGCAATACTCATAGCAGCATGTGTGTTTATGATCAGCAACATAGCGACTGGAAAATTCATTGGATATCCACCAATAGACCGTGGCGATAATCCTCCTGGGTGTGATCCTAACTACCCTGGCTCGTGTCAACCCCCGCAACCAGTAAATCCGTACAAACGAGGATGTACGATCGGGTCAAGATGTAAACGTGTCCCGCCACTTCCTCCTAAAATCAATATCTAGTTGTATTAGACGATTGCATGTCTAAATCTACATAAACAAAAATACATACAGCAATAATTCATGTAATGAAACAAATTTTATAATCGATGGTTTTTGCCGTTTGTTACTTCAGTCTCTACACATGTCTACCGTTGATGAAAATGAATTAACTGAGAATTGTTTATCTTCATTTCCATATAGTCTACATAAACTATAAGCGGATTTTCGATTTCAGTTTTTCACAATAAACAACCTAGAATAATACATGGCTTGTCTTATTGGTCTCAGATTCTAAGAATGTATTTCCTCCATTTAAAAGTGATCTATGTTTTAGAATTTTTTGTTTCATATAACTATATATTTTAATATATCTTTATTAGATAATAATAGTAAATTGAAGACTTTGAATAAAATTAACTGCGTTTATTAAATTTTAATTGACTAAAAACTATAAAATAGTTAATAAAAATTTACTTATAATCATTTTTTTTTATATGAGTACAAACTTCAAAACATATATTATTTTGAAATGGATAGAGTATAACTAAGAATTAGTTAAAAAAATAAAAGTAAACCTCTTCTTTAATTTTGTTGAGCAAACAAAATAGTAAGTAACCTCTTTTTTTTTTTTGTGAGAAAATATTGGTGAAAATAGTAAGCAACTACTTTTACTATTGCATATTGTGACTTCTTGCTTACGTGGAAGAAGTAGGACCCACACAGAAAATAGATTTTTTCTCCTTTGTTTAAATTCCATCAAAAATAATATTTTTTTCTTTCTTCTTCTTCAAATCTAAACCCCTTCTCTCTCTTGTCCGAATCAAATCCGGTTGCTGGAAAAGCTAAGAGCTTCGGGCGATTCGTCGAGGAGCAGCAGAGGAGAAAACCCCTAATTTCGAAATCGAGAACCACCCCAAGTTTCTGAATCGGGCGGCGGAGATTTCGTTCGCCTTCTTTGTCCGCGCGCGATGGCGGAATTAGGGCAACAGACGGTGGATTTCTCCGCCCTCGTTGGTCGAGCCGCGGAGGAATCGTTCCTCTCCCTCACGGAGCTCGTTGAGAAGGCCAAGTCGCCGGAGCTTTCCGATACTGAGAAGAAGCTCAGCCTCCTCAAGTATGTCGTCAAGACTCAGCAGCGGATGCTTCGGCTCAATGCCCTCGCCAAGTGGTGTAAACAGGTTTTGTCTCTCTCCCTGCTTGTTAAAGTTTGGTTCTTTTACTGTTTTTGAGGCAATTTGAAGTTAAAGTTCGAAGCTTTCTTGAATTGGGATTAGATACGATCCACGATTAGGGTATTGTTACTCTTGTGTGATTTTGATGGGGTTTTTGTTGTTATTTTGTCTGCTAAAGCTTATATTGTTCTCTATGATGCCTCTCAGACATATGTGTTTGTCATTGCAACTGTATGAAGTTATGTCTTTTGGTTACTCTGGTATATTAAGCAGCCTTAGTGTATGCTAAAGTTTCAGCCTTTTGTTACTTCTTAGAACAAATTAAATAAAAAATAATCGAACTTTTGGATTTTGTGGTTTGGCTAATGTGGATATAGTGTTACTTTCATTTTAACTGCTTACATAGTGTTGAAAAATCTGAGCTATTTGCCTCGGTTGTGTTGAGTTTTTGTATTATCACCATCACTGAACTTTAGAATACTGATTAGTACATTTGAACCAGGTCAATTGTTATCATTTTGTGAATCTGTTTAGAAAATGTTAAAGACTATCTTTATTTAGTGTAGTCTCTACTTCTAACTAGATTTGTGCTAGTGAGTTAAAAAATCCATTGAACTTTAAATTCAACTCTAGTGTCTTTGTGAAATTCCTAAGCATCTACTTTAGATCAACGTTCCATTAATATTTCATATGATTATTGTTACTTGTTTGTGTTTACTATCTTTACGGAATAAGTAATCAGAAATTTATTAATTCGCTTATTCACCTTTTTCACACCTCCTTGGCTGCAGGTTCCTCTTATAAATCGCTTGCAGGACGTTGGGAGCACACTATCAGCTCACGATATATGCTTCACACAAGCTGCGGATTCACTCTTCTTCATGCACGAAGGTCTACAGCAAGCTCGTGCCCCCGTCTACGACGTCCCCTCCGCTATTGAAGTCTTGCTGACAGGCTCTTACCAGCGCCTCCCAAAGTGCGTAGACGATGTGGGGATGCAGTGCTCTTTGGACGAGCACCAGCAGAAGCCAGCGCTGAGAAAGCTGGAGGTGCTCGTGCGCTCCAAGCTACTCGAGATCACGCTTCCAAAAGAGATCACAGAGGTGAAAGTCTCTAAAGGCACGGTTACCTTATCCGTCGAGGGGGAGTTCAAGGTTCTGGTGACTCTCGGTTACCGAGGACACCTGTCCATGTGGAGGATACTGCATTTGGATCTCCTCGTTGGTGAGAGAAGCGGTGGTCCGATTAAACTCGAGGTGACGAGACGGCATATCCTTGGTGATGATCTAGAGCGTAGAATGTCAGTTGCGGAGAATCCATTCACTATACTATACGCGGTGCTCCATGAGCTCTGCGTTGCCATTGTCATGGACACAGTCATAAGGCAAGTCAGAACTCTTCTCCACGGGAGATGGAAAGACGCGATTCGCTTTGACTTAATCTCGGACACTGGTACAGCACCAGCAAACCAAGAAGGAGAGGCGGATTCCGTTAGTCTCAAAACGCCAGGAGTGAAGCTAATGTACTGGCTAGATTCTGATAAAAATAATGCTGGCTCGTTCGTTAAAATCGAGCCGGGGTCAGATCTTCAGATTAAGTGCTCTCACAGCACGTTTGTGATTGACCCGCTGACCGGCAAGGAAGCTGAGTTTTCTCTGGACCAGAGCTGCATTGACGTGGAGAAGCTGCTGCTTAAAGCTATTTGCTGTAATAGATACACCCGTCTTCTTGAGATTCAGAAAGAGCTTTTGAGGAGTGACAGGATTTGTCGAGCTCCCAGTGATGTCATCCTGCAGGCCTTCCTGGATGAGCCTGGCAGTGAGGTAAAAAAAAATAATCTGTTATTTGTTTTGACACAATTGTAATTGTTAAGAATAGTGATTTTCCCCTAGCTTCTTGTAGCTGTGGAGTTAGTATAGTTCAGGCCATATCTATCTTGCTATTGGTATTCTCAATATTTATTTAATTGTTTCATTCTTCTTTCCTCCTTATAGGGAAGTAGCATGGTAGATTCTAAGGAACAAAAAGAGCCAGAGGTATTACGCGTCCGAGCTTATGGATCATCATTTTTCACACTCGGGATCAATATAAGGTATATAATATATACTTCTATATATGTTGAGTGATATTATCTTAGCCTGGCATTTATCATTTTATTTTAATCAATGCAGGACCGGTAAGTTTCTTCTTCAGTCATCCAAGAGTGTCTTGACCCCCTCCATCTTGGTCGAGTTTGAAGATGCGTTGAATCAAGGGAGTATATCTGCTGTTGATGCCTTTATCAACTTGAGAAGCAAAAGCATTTTGCATTTTTTTGCCGCCATTGGCAAATTTTTGGGTCTTGAGGTAAGTAACTGTGTGCCTCAGCTTGTTGTTTAAGTTCAGTTTCTGACTTTTTTTGTTTTGTTTAATGCAGGTCTACGAACATGGTTTTGGTGTAAACAAAGCCCCCAAAAGCCTCTCGGATGGGTCAAGCATCCTGGCGTTGGGATTCCCTGACTGTGAAAGCTCTCACCTCTTGCTCATGGAGCTCGAGAAGGACTTCACGCCGTTGTTTAAATTAGCGGAAACGCAAACGGACGGTTCGGGGAAGCCTCAGTTTCTCAACGATCTCAGCAACGTTCTGCGGGTTAAGAAGATTGATATTGGGCAGATACGGATACTTGAAGATGATCTCAACTTGATCACATCGGATGTAGCTAGCTTTGTATCTTCGTTCTCAGATGCTGAGAGGAGCTTGAGTCAAGCGTCTGGACACCGTGGTCCTGGACTAGTTGAGGAGTCTTTGGCGGAGATGAGTGGAGGCCAGTTGAGTTTCTCTAGCATCGTAGATGAAGTGTTTGGACATCAGAAAGTGACGTCATCCGCTGATGGAAAAGCTCCGTTGTTGACTAGCTATCAATCGGATTCCTTCTACAGTATGCAAGGCCCTTTAGAATCTAGCTCTTTTAATCTGTTGTCATCTCCTCCCCCTGGGAAGGGTTCAGCTATGAAGAAGAACTCTAACAAGGAGTTGTCCATGGTATTGTCTCCATCCCTAACTGTTGTCTCTGAGTCAGCTGATCTTGCAGTTACCTCTGATGGTCCTTTGTTGAGAAAAGACCAGAAGTCACGGAAACGTTCAGCCTCAGATTTGCTGAGATTGATCCCATCTCTACAAGGAGTGGAAGGTGTGACTCATCCCAATAAGAGAAGTAAAGCCTCTGCATCACAGGCCCTATCTACTGCAGTGGTAACATCAACAAAAGCCATTGGATGCAGCTATGGGGATCTCATAGCTGAAGCAAACAAAGGGAACGCACCTTCGAGCGTTTTCGTCTACGCTCTTCTCCACGTGGTCAGGCACTCTTCTTTGTCCATAAAGCACGCCAAGCTAACTAGTCAGATGGAGGCACTGGACATCCAATACGTTGAGGAGATGGGACTGAGAGATTCGTTTTCAGACATATGGTTCCGTCTTCCGTTTGCTCAAAACGATTCCTGGCAGCACATATGCTTGCAGCTCGGTAGACCCGGGAGCATGTGCTGGGATGTGAAAATAAACGACCAGCACTTCAGGGATCTCTGGGAGCTTCAGAAGGGAAGCAAATCAACACCGTGGGGATCCGGAGTTCACATTGCGAACTCGTCTGATGTTGATTCACATATCCGTTATGACCCTGAAGGCGTTGTTCTGACCTATCAGTCCGTGGAAGCCGATAGTATCAAGAAGCTTGTGGCGGATATACAGAGGCTTTCGAATGCCAGAAGGTTCTCCCTTGGTATGTGGAAACTACTTGGCATAAAGGCGGATGAGAAAACAGAAGAGCCTGGTGGTGCTAATCCCGCTGTTAAAGGACCTGCTGGAGGGAAAGGCGGTGGTGAGGCGGTTGATAGGTGGAGGGCTTTCAAGATTGAGGCAGTGGGATTAACGAGCCTGTGGTTTAGCTTTGGTTCGGGCATTATGGCTCGTTTTGTTGTGGAGTGGGAATCAGGGAAAGATGAATGCACCATGCACGTCTCTCCTGACCAGCACTGGCCACATACTAAGGTGAGTATTTCATAGGAATTACTTTTTACTCTTAAGAGGTATGTACAATAGAAACACCATAAATTAATAAATACCATAAATTAATAAACTTTTCTGGTCCCGATATGGACCGGTTCAAAATATAACCACAAATCGAATTATATATGTATTAATGGACTGATTTTTCTGGTCCATGAAAATTATAAATTAATAATTTATATATGTATATACATTTTATATAAGTACAAACAAACCATTATATTGTTTTTTATATTCACAATCGAATTATCTTTATATTTTATTAACATTTAATATATTTTGATGAGATTTAGTAAAACTATATCTAAAGCCACATTTAAGTTCTATAAAACATAATTTATATACACCGAATAATATAATAAAAACAATATAAATGTCGAATTTCAAACTTTTAATCAATGTATATACATGAAAATATTTTAGAAAAATATATTTTAAAAAGAAAAAATCTAAAAAGGAAACTTTTTGTAGATTATAAAATACCATAGTCCAACCTTATTAATTTATAGAGTTTTTACTCTATATATATATAATTTTCCTTATTGTGGGTTATTCTTGTACAGTTCTTGGAGGATTTCATAAATGGTGGAGAGGTAGAATCTCTTCTGGATTGCATTCGCCTCACTGCTGGGCCTTTGACTGCGTTAGCTGCCGCTACTCGCCCTGCCCGAGCTAGTTCAGCCACTGGCGTGACTGTCGTACCTGCTACAGCGACTTCAAGACAATCAAATCAGACGCAACAAACTCAACCTTCAACTTTAGCAGCTCCTAATGCTGTTGGCCAGTCTGCCTCAGGGAGTGCTCTTGCTTCTCCTTCTCCTGCTCCAAGTCCACTCGGTGGAAGTTTCCATGGAGCTGCAGGGAGAAGCGGACCTGGAATCGTTCCCAGCTCTCTCTTACCCATTGATGTCTCTGTAGTACTCCGTGGACCCTATTGGATAAGGATCATATACCGCAAACGTTTTGCGGTGGACATGAGATGCTTTGCTGGAGATCAAGTCTGGTTGCAACCAGCAACTCCACCCAAGGGTGGTGCTTCTATTGGAGGCTCCTTGCCATGTCCCCAGTTCAGACCTTTCATCATGGAGCATGTTGCTCAAGAGTTAAACGGTTTGGAACCGAATCTGACAGGTAGCCAAGGAGGAGCAACAAATCCAAACAGTGGTAGCAGAGTTAACTTTTCCCCTTCTAGTGTAATGTCAAGAGCCGTGATGAGTCGTGTAGGCAGTGTTGCTTCAGGATCTTTAGTGGCTGGCTCAGGGTTGTCTGTACGTAGACCACTAGGGAGCGGTGTGCCAGCACATGTAAGAGGCGAGTTAAACACAGCGATTATCGGTTTAGGTGATGATGGTGGCTATGGCGGTGGATGGGTTCCTCTTGTGGCTCTTAAAAAGGTTTTACGTGGTATCCTTAAATATCTTGGAGTACTTTGGCTATTTGCTCAGCTTCCAGATCTCTTGAGAGAGATCTTAGGTTCAATCTTGAAGGAGAACGAAGGCGCTCTCTTGAATCTAGACCAAGAACAACCAGCGTTACGCTTCTTTGTCGGGTATAATCTAAAACCATGAACTTAGACAAATCATATCGTGTGCTTATGCTATAACCTTAGTTGTTATTTTCTTGTGTAGTGGCTATGTATTTGCGGTGAGTGTCCATAGAGTTCAGCTTCTTCTTCAAGTCCTTAGCGTAAGGAGATTCCATCACCAGCAACAGCAGCAAAACGGTTCATCAGGTACTGCTCAAGAGGAGCTAACACAATCCGAGATTGGAGAAATCTGTGACTACTTCAGCCGTCGTGTTGCATCAGAGCCTTACGATGCTTCGAGAGTCGCCTCGTTCATAACACTCCTCACACTACCTATACCTGTCTTAAGAGAGTTTCTTAAACTGATAGCTTGGAAGAAAGGTCTATCGCAATCACAACAAGCTGGAGAGGTTGCTCCTGCGCAGAGACCTAGAATCGAGCTATGCCTAGAGAACCATTCGGGTGCAGATGTGGAAACCAGCTGTGCAGCTAAAAGCAATATCCATTTCGACCGGCCTCAGAGTACGGTTGACTTTGCTCTGACCGTTGTTCTTGATCCTGCGCACATACCTCACATCAACGCAGCTGGAGGAGCGGCGTGGCTGCCTTACTGTGTATCGGTTAGGCTAAGGTACACCTTTGGGGATAACCCTAGCGTGACGTTTCTTGGGATGGAAGGAAGCCATGGAGGAAGGGCTTGTTGGCAGCGTGTTGATGATTGGGAGAAGTGTAAACAGAGAGTGAGCCGTACGGTGGAAGTCAACGGTTCTGCCGCAGGGGATTTGACTCAAGGGAAGCTCAAATTGGTTGCAGATAGTGTCCAGAGAACATTGCATCTATGTCTTCAAGGTCTCAGTAGTAATAACACTCTTCAAAAGGAGTTTACCATATAGGGATGTAAACTTTTGTCAGTTTGTTGGGTTAATGTGTACATACAATCCTTTGGTTGTGAAATTTTGGTTGAATTTAGACATTACCATAATCAAAAAATTTGCTTCAGAAAGATTATTGCATTTTTATTACAAGATTTAATGAATAAGATCCAAGTTTGAACTCATTTCTTCACATAGATGATGCAATATTCCTCTAATCTCATGCCATCTTGGATGGTTTTGCTTCTCTGTAGCCACAAAGCTATGAACTCCCTCTACTCCTACTACACTACTGTATCCTGCAACCTTCTTCACATTTTTATTACAAGATTTAATGAATAAGATCCAAGTTTGAACTCATTTCTTCACATAGATGATGCAATATTCTTCTAATCTCAAGCCATCTTGGATGGTTCTGCTTCTCTGTAGCCACAAAGCTATGAACTCCCTCTACTCCTACTACACTACTGTATCCTGCAACCTTCTTTACTCCACGGCTCTCCATCGCTTCTCTCGTCTTGTCTGAATATCCAAATCTTCTAGCGGCTGCATAGATGTTGGACAGCAACACGTATCCACCTTCTTTGTCAGGCTCCAACTTGACCAACTCCGTTAAAGCCATCTCTGCAGTTTCGACATCTTCTTTTCCCCGACAAGCGCTTAAGATCGATCCCCACATTGACTGACTTGGTCTCATTGGCATCTTCTTTAGCACTATGTCTTTCGCTTCTTCTACTCTCCCCGCCCGACACAAGAGATCCACAAGGCTTCCGTAATGCTCGGTTTCAGGGTCAAACCCGAATGCCTCCTTCATGTGGTTGAAAACGTGTAACCCTTCCTCCACTAGGCCGCTATGGCTGCAAGCCGTTAGGACAGCGAGGAGAGTGACTTTGTTCGGCTTCACGCCTTCTTCTTGCATTTCTTCGAATAGTTCCAGAGCTTGCTTGCCATTCCCATGGAAGGCAGTCCCGGATATCATCGTTGTCCATAGCGTGACGTCCTTTTCAGCAACTGTTTTGAAAACCTTGAAAGCTCTCTCGATGCTACCACACTTGCAGTACATATCCACCAGAGCCGAACCAAGAAAGGCATCAACCTGCAATCCCAGACGGATCACTAACCCGTGTGCCCATCTTCCTTGGCTAAGTTCTCCGTTGTTTGCTGCACCACTAATCAAACTTACCATAGTGACGCGGTCTGGAACAACCTTCTCCACTATCAACATCTCATAGACCAATTCTCTCACAGCCATCTGATCACACCCCTTCTTGGAGTAACCAAGAAGCAGAGAGTTCCAAGAGACAAGATCTCTTCTAGGCATCTGATCAAAAACGTCACGAGCAGCTTCCATGTCCTCAAGCTTAACAAAGCCACCAACCATAGTGTTCCAAGAACACGTATCCTTCTTCGCCATCATATCAAACACTCTTTTCGCAAGACCAGACTCTCTGCATTTGAAATACATATCTAAAACAGCATTCCACAGTATCAAATTCGACGAAGAGCCAGGCTTCCTCCTCTCAATCCAACCATGAACTCCTTTCCCAAGCCTAACATCAGACAATCTACCACAACAAACTAAAAGACCCAACACCGCGTACTCGTCAGGCTCAATACCATCACCAACCATCTTATAATACACCTTCATCGCCTCTAAACAATACCCCTTCTTAGCATAACCAACAATCATCGTGTTGAAAGAACTAACATCTCGTTCAGGCATTTCATCGAACACCTTCTCTGCATAACCCAAATCTCCAAACTCCATATAAACTTTCACCAGAGAGTTCCACAGGTAATAATTATTCCCTTCAGACAAAACCCCAGAAACAGTTACGTGACAATGAATCTGCTTCAATTCCGACACAAAGTTCGTTACTTTCATCAAGTACAGAAACGTCTGCCTATCAGGACAAACACTGTGTCTAATCATAGACCCGTAAAGACCAAAACATTCCTTCTTGGAAACAGTAGAAGAGATCATTGTGTTGTAAACGAAAACGTTTGGGTTCGGTGTGAAGTTACGAAACAGAAGCTTAGCCAAGTCGATGTTGCCTGGATACGTAATCGCTGAGAACAAGATGAGACGGCTCATGGGAAACGTGTCGCATATGAGATTGACGCGCATGATGTTTGCTAAGATCTGCTTGAATTGGTGCCTGGAGTTGCATTTCTCGAGCAGAACAAGAGATGGGTGATTGAGGTCGAGGGAGTGAAGAGGATCCCATGTTGTCGTCTTGCGTTTACATTCGGTAGCAAAGAAACGAACTCCTCGACGCACGAACATGGAACAGAAGAAACAGAGCTGAAAGCTCTTGCTTTGGTCTGAATATTAGTTTGTCGTATAAGTACTATTAAAAAAAAAGATTTGATCTTCGAAGTTATGTAACTTCAAATTCAATCATACCTTAGACCACAACCTACGATCAAATGTGTTGTTCAATGTTTAAAAATGGCTTAGATAGTAAACAGTCGTTTTGTAAATGCTTTTAATTAAGCGTATTATTCAGGTCTAACAAATTTTTGATTTATTTTTATGTATCTTATATTTATATTAGATATTTTAGTCTTTAAATTTAACTATAAAATTATTTTAATGAATTATAAAAATTAGACATTCAAAACTAAAAAATTAGACAATTTGTATATTTACACTATTTTGATTTGTCAGTTTTAGACTAATTTAAATCAATTTTAACCAATTTGGAATAGTTTAAACCGATATAAAGTGTATAAATCAGCTTTTAACAAACAAACAAAAAGATTTGATGTCTCCCCCTAGAACATTGGTATTGTTCATTTGTTTGTCCCATGATTTTTGACTAGTTGCAACGATCAATTACCGATTACTGTTAACCACTGGCATGACCAAAACCAATAACAATGAATCTATAACTTGCAATCAGTCACAGTGATCTATAAAGCAGAGCCATAGTTTATTGTTTGTTTCTGATTCATAACATAATGTGTTGTTTACCCCTAATGAACAAATGGCTGAGAAGATCTCTGTAAAACATTAAGCAAAGGGAAAGTCCTATGCAATCTCTTGAAAGAAAACTCAGAAATCGCGTCGATTCGAACCAGATCATTAGCTAACTCCATAGCCTCGGCTCTATATCCAGCAAATCCAATCCCTTCAATAAGCATTGTATAAGTAGTCTCATTAGGCTTACACCCATTCTCCACCATTGTATCAAGAACACCTATGGCGTCTTCGATCCTATGAGCCTTACAGTATCCCAACAGAACAATGTTGTATGTCACAACCGACGGATGAAACTCACAGCTTCTCATATCGACCAACAACTCGAAAGCCTCGTCGACCATCCCTTCCCTGCATAGACACGAGATCATCGAGTTATAAGTGATCTCATCGGGGTCTACCCCGTGGTTCAGCATCTCTGATATCATTTGTAACGCCCTGATCTTATCTCCGCTGCTCCACAGCGCGCTGAACATCGTGTTGTAGGAGCTGGAGTTCGGCGAGCAGCCGACTTCCCCTAGCTTCCCGAAGATCTCCAACGCTTGATCCGCTTTCCCATTCTTGCACAGCGTAGCCAGCACAGTGTTGTAGTTCACCACGTCGGGCAAACACCCGTCTGAGATCATAGTCTCCAAGAACTTGATGGCTAAATCTAACCTGCCTTCTCTACAAAACGCCGCGATCAAAGGATCATAACTGTAAGCATCCGGCGTCAACCCCTTCTCCTTCATAAGCCTAAGGAGATTCAGCGCCTCATCGATCTTCCCATCGCGGCATAAAGTAGTAATCAGAATGCTGTAAGTCACAACGTTCGGCTCGCATTCCTCGGAGAACATCTTGCTCATGAGCTTCTCCCCTTCCTCCCACTTCCCTTGGTTCAAAAGCGCGCGAAGCAAGATGTTGTAAGAGATCACATCAGGCTCACATCCCTTCACTTCCAAGCTCCGAATCATCTCGAAAGCGCGCTCCACCATCCCTTCTTTACACATCCCTCTGATGATCGTATTGTAAGTAAACATATCAGGCTTCAACCCTCTAGACAACATCTCATCCAGCAGCTTCAAGGCCTCGTCCACGCCGCCTTCAAGCATCGTCGCTTCGATCAAAATCGTGTAAGTAATCACAGTAGGCTGACAATTATCATTAACCAACTGATCAAACACCTTTAAGGCAAGATCAAGCTTCCCTCTACTACACAAGCTACCAATCATTATGTTGTAAGTCACAGTATCAGGGGAGAAGCCTTTGCTCCTCATCCTATCGAGAACTTTCGTCGAATCATCGATACGGTTCATCTTGCAAAACCCGTTGATCAAGGCGTTGTAGGCGAAGACGTCAGGCTGCCCGAACTTCTCGAGGATCTCCATGACCCTGACGGCTTTGGGGACGTTGCGGAGGTTGAAAAGGCCTTTGATGAGCTTGGTGCAGAGGATCACGTCGGGGCTGTAGCCTTTAGGGACCATGCTCTCGAGGAGGTGGAGAGCTTCGATGTAGTTACCCGCACGGCACGCGCGGTGGAAGATTTTGAGCATCTGTGTGTCTCTGAATCCGAGAGAGTGTGAATGGTTTGTTGTGGAGGCTTGAACTTGAAGATTGGTTGAGAAAGGTTTGACATTGACGTTAGAGCAGGTTAAGAAGCTTCGATTGTAGTGTTTATATGTTATGGAGTGGTAAGGGATGGTGAAACCGACGAGCTCAGAGGAAAGTGGCGTCATTTCTATCTGTTTCAAGGTTCATGGAAGTGGGTGAAAACAGAGGAAATGAAGAAAACAGAGGAAATGTAATTAAAGGAACAAACTTTCTGGGGAGTTCAGGGGAGGAGCGAGAAACCCAGAAGCGGAATTGCGAACGGGGAAGAATCGAGAGGTGAGACGGTGGAGATAGTGCGAGAGGAGAGGGAAAAGCGAGGACTTTGGAGGATAGAGAAGGAAGAGGGGAAGCAGGAACAGAGGACGACCACTCGTTTTGTAATCCTCAAAATGCAATCTTTAATGTAATAATTTTGTTTGATTTATTGTCTTAACCGGGAAAGAGAAGAATACAGGGATACAGGATAGGATCAATCCCGCTAGTTCAGTGAGTCTTTTGATAAACAGAGAGAGTCAAAAGCATTTGAGCAATACGACGACGTTTGAAGATAATTTAGTCAAAGTTCTTATAGCTTAACGTTCATGATGATAATATTAACACATAAATGCAAATGCCAATATGAGATTTCGCAGTGACTAAGAAAGTTACCGAGGGTAAAAAATGAAGTTAAAATAACCTGTTTAATTACACACTCTGTACGGTTACACTTGATGAGACCCTCTTTCTGGATGAGAAGGATCATAAGGAGTACTATATACTTTTCCCACATGTCTTTCTTCTTCTTCTTCATGCTAGTCATTAGCAGGTGAAGCTACCAGCATGACCTAGTCTCTCTCTCTCTAAGCTATTATCATATAATCTTATGAGAACAAGAAAATTATTTATTTCCTTAGCTTAGTTATATATATGAAGCTTAGGAGAGGAAGACAAGATCATGCTGGCAGCTTAACTGCTACTGGTGCATGGTATACATACAAATATTTACATGCATATTTTGTGTGTGAGCTTCTTGTTTCATGTGGGTAATGAGAGGGAGAAGAAAGGTATAAATAGTCTCGAGAAGCTAGAGGGTGTGATTTGTGAATGAATCATTGATCATTACTTGAATATTATCATATTATTACTTTATTGAAGGTTAGTTGTGTTTGAAGAGTCGGTCTGATGTAAATTTAAAGCTTTTTAATGATGATTTAATTAACAATTTCTGTGTCTGGTTCTTCAGGACATTAACATTCAATTAGTAATAAACACGTGTCTCTAATCTGATTTTTCTTCAAGTACATAAATTAAGTAGTATACATACATGGTACATAGAGAAGGAGATAGATGATGTATTAAGGAAAAGAGAGAAAGCTTAATTGGTCATGATTTCACATTAACATATGTTAGGTTGTTAACCAATACAATGAAACTCATCTACTTTTTGTATTATATTATATCTATACTAGAAATGTCTTTTCAGTTTTTTTTTTTCACACATAGTAATAAGATAAAGTAAAATCATTTCACATACAATGAAACAAGACCAAATTCTCACCCAAATAACATTGTGAAATTTCTGATGTTATCTTTATATTATATATATTTCATTTAGTGAAACAATACTAATATTTACAGTTTCAAAGCGATTTGTTGTAGATAGTAAAGTATTAGTTTAGTATGGTAAACAAAAAGAAAGCATTTGGGGAGTTGAGAAAGTGATGAGAACATGAACTTGTGGTCCCGTTATGAATTACAGATAAAATAAGATGCAAATTGAATATTGTCACGCCTAAAGACAACGCATGCTGACAAACACCATCCTAACATACATAAGGTAAAAATAAACTACAGCCGTCAAGTAAAAAAAAAGATAAAAAAAAATTAGACAGAACATTTACTATTCTGCATACAAGAACCATGCTAACAAGGATCTTATCTTCTTAAGTCGCAAGTGACATGCACACATCAACAACGAAAACACCATTATACAAAATAGGCAAGCACTATTAAAATGCGTTGTGCAAAGCTTCGACTGTTAGTAATTTTCTGGTAGCTTCAAGCATTACAATAATATAGTGTGAAAGCAACCGAAACTAGACTAATATAAAACTACTTGTTGCCATAGTATTAATTGTGGGCAGTCATATCGTAGTATGCATCATGCATGCTAGCATTATATAAAATTAGACTAGTTGATCTGTTATAATGCTGTTAGCATGTGAATTATGAACTGTAAGGACGGCAAAAGTATGATGATGAGAGGCCTATGTTTTGTTCAAATCTTTTGGTTAGAGATCTGGTGACACAGCTATATATTTAATCGTGAGACGCATACCGTTTCACTTTCGGCTAACAAAATTAAAATTTAATAAATATTTCATTTTTGGTTATTATAGACTTGTCATTTGCTTAGCCAACCAAACCTCAATTACCCAATCACATGAGACCCATATGTGAATTGATATTGTATTCGAGAAAGGCGAATGATTAAATTATCATAATATATACACGAAATTTATTTTCAGACAATAAATGGACTAGACCCTATAAATAAGCAAAGACGAGCCCCAAGTCACACCAATTGAATATATGAGTGCATACTTATCCAGCTTTAAAAAGAAAACAAGAAAAAAAACATTAGTGTAGTTTTGACAAAATATGATCAAAATCTGATAGTTTTAAATCAGGATTTTTCATGAGAGATTGATTTTCAAATAATTAGATAACTAATCCATCTAGATTTTCTTAACTTTTGAAACATGTAGACACACATATATATAAACTAACGTATATTATTATTTATCCATAGTAGATCCTGTCTATTCATAAATCTCTACCCACCCTCTTGCTAATCATTCCCAGCATATATGTATAAGCTTCCATATACCTTTGTAAAAACACAAAACAAAACAAAAAAGCATTATAGCCTTGAGGGTGCATACTCTTGTGTTGATTGAAGCAATCGATAATAGCCATGACTATCAATTCACTTCCCGAAGACATCATCATAGACTGTATATCTCGTGTACCGAAACGTTACTATCCAACACTCTCTCTCGTTTCGAAATACTTTCGATCTCTTATCACATCGCACGAACTATACGCTAGACTTTTCTCTTAGACCGCACCGAGTATTGTCTCTACGTTACCATATCTAAATATGACATCAACAACGATGGTGATGTACACCGTTTGTATACTCTTCGCCAGAACTTCAACTCACCTGACAAAAAATATTCCTTGGTCCCTGTCACATCACTCCCTCGTCTACCTCCGAATGCTAGCTACGTGACCGTGGATTCGAAGATCTTTGTGATCCCTGATGATGAGAGTCTCGCATCTACCGATACGTTACTCATCGACTGTAGGTTTCACACGGCACACCACCTCCAAGCATGCCAAACGAAGTTGGTGAGATAAGTATCGAAGGATACTACAAAGTAGTGTCTGACGGGGTCGCTATGTTCTTGAACCAGATCCTTCGGACTTTGGTATGTATGTGCGAGTGGACTTACAAGAGTGATCATAAGCTCTACATGGTGACTTTAAAGACGGATATCTTAAATTTAAAGGCTTGGCATAACGATCATAAATGCTTTCTGGACGGAGTGTCCTACTTCTCTGATCCACAAGCGGTTGATGTAAGACAAATTTGTGTAGAAGATGTGAAGGGCGTCAGACTAATCACTGATGAGGATGCTAATGTGTCGTGCACTGTGATATATGGTGAGAAGGTGGTTGTGTTTTTGCAGATAGAGATTTGTCAGAAGAACGAGATCTGGTGTGTTGAGATCAAAGTGGAAAAGGATCAAAAGGGAGAGTTGTGTGGAAGAGTTGAGTGGTGTGGTTGTTTGCTTGAGGGACACTGGGCTGCCGGCCCTGACCTCAAGGACGCTCTTGTTGTTAAGGTCTGATCCATAGTTTTTAAAATCGGAGCAAAAACCGAACTGAATAAATTTTTGGTCACGGTTCAGTATAATTCGACCGGATCAAACATGATTTAATATTTTGAACTAATATATATTTTAATATAATTTAAAAATAATGTTAGTAAATTTGATACATAATTAAAATATAAGTAAATATAAAACATAAAATATAATTTAGTTTTATGTTTATATGGATGATTTTTAAATTTTTGATAGTTTTAATGATTTTTATCAATTTAATAACTCTAGCTACGTGACCAAATAACCGGTTCATGATCGAACCTGGTTTAACCATCAGGTCGATCCAGTTTTAAAAACACCGACTCTGATCATATTGAGCCCTAATGTGACTGGAAATCTTATGAAATAAGCTTGTAATCGCAAGTTCTAGTCTAATTTCAAGATTTTAAAAAACTTTAACAAGTGAAAATAAAATAAAAGAAAAGAAACCAACAACAGAATAGTAGAAATCAAAGTGATAAACGATCATATGATGATATTATAACTCTTTTGTTTGCTCAGTGATCTTCAATCTTTTTCAACCCCTTCATATCAGTAGTCTCAACCCTGCAATTGCACATTGCAGTTTTTAGCAAAAGTATAAGACATAAGAACAACTAAGACCAACATTATCTTAGGACTGTAAGACTAGTAATAAAACATTTCTGAGAGACTTACGTTGAGCCGTAAAGAGCGATCTTCTGAACCTTTGTGAGCTCAGAACCCGATTGGTTGTCTTCAATGAAGATCGTCAAGCTTGAATCAAATAGATAAAAGGTTAGGTCCGCTGAGAAAGTATAATATAACGCATAACATGGTAAAAGTCTTTTACCTACGGACATTCTGAAACTTAACATATTTAAGGACCACCGGTTTTCCCTGTAAAATTGATTTCAACAGAGAGGTCTCAACACAGATGAAATAGATGTCACCAAATAAATATTAGATTTTAAAAAATGTGTTACCTTAAGGTTTTCTTCGGTTAGTTCAGCGGTGTCACTTGGAGGAAAATCATTGACATTGCTGTATCAAAGAGGTTTGAGTTATTACAACGATAATATTAATCACTACGTAATATAGCTAAAATACCTGAAGCACATGTGTTCTTTGTTTGAGAAAAACTTCACTGTTTTAGGACCTGAGATGTTAATCAAAAAACATTAATAACAAGTAACAAGACCAAGGCAACACTTAAAAAAACACAAACAAATGTTTTCTTTTAAACAACATTACCATCCTCTTCAGGGCCTTTGATAGCAAAAGAATGCAGTTTAACAACTTGGTTAAAAGGAATATAGATTAGTAGCTGTTCATCAGCATCACTCTCTAGGTTCAAACCCGCATCTTCTCTATACCCCTACATTCACAAACAAGTAAATCAATCAAACAGGTCATGAAAAAGCAATCAAACAATTTGTAAACTATTATTTTGTACTAAGGACTAATATGTTCTAAAGAAGTAATATATTCATAATCATATGAATATCAATCCAGAAGAAAACTCAGTTTCCAAGAAAACTTTGGTATACAATAACCTGCTTGAGAGCATTGGGCAAGGAGTGACTTGAGCTTTGGTTGAGACATTCAACACCAGACCAGTCAATGAAATCTAGCAGATCAACCTGAAATATCAAAACACAACCAATCAAACTTAACAGAATCCATTGCTCAAAAAATACATCACAAGAGACTCGAAACCCTCTCAATTCTCAGAACCTTAGATATTCTTCCCAACCAAAAAAAAATTAAGATTACTTTTAAAAGAATATACAAAAGAATAAAAATCTAAAACAGATTACAATTAGTTCACCTGTCCCTTAGGAATATCGCTGGCTGATTCGGCGGACATCGTGAGTTTTTTGGTTTCGTTCTTACAAAGAAATCTGAAAAATCGAGAAAGTGGAGGAAAGTAATTAGACTTGTAGACGAATCGAAACGACGCCGTATTATAACCCTCTGACTGCTTCGGCGGGTTAGGATCTTCACCAACCAATTACGAGATTGATATTGACGATTATACCCCTACACCAACTACAAAAGTACTAGGCTTGGGCATTTCGGATATCGGTTTGGTTTGGGTATTTTGAGTTTCGGGTTAGAGGATCCATTTACTAGAAACCAGAAAATACTCGGCAAAAATCCGGTTCTCATTTGGATCCGGTTCGAATTCTGATAGTTCAGATAAAATATTGGTTATTTAGAGTAAAATATCAAATAGTTAGGATGATTCAGATAAAAAATTTTGGATATTTTGGATTACCTTGGATATTTTGGATAAAACTATTTGGATAGTTTCAAATAATTTCGGATAGTTCGGATATTTTATAATAATTTAGTTACCCTCACCTATTTTCAGATACTTTTAATAAATTTAAAATATATGTTTAGTTAATAGTTATGTTATATGTATATATAATTAATATTTTTATATATTTAGGTATTCGTTCGGTTCTCGGTTTGATTTTAATTCGGTTATTTCGGATATAGAAACTGTTCGGATATTTGAGAATACTGGTTCAGTTCAGGTTTCAGGTATTTCAAGTATTTTGGTTCGGTTCGGTTCGGTTCTTGGGTTCCGCTTATTTTGCCCGGGCCTATACAAAACTATTAGACCATCATTAACGCATGTTTTAATGACGCCTCTTAAGGCAAATAAAATAAAAAAATTAATAAAAAAAGAAGAAAAGCATAGACTCGCCTCTTCCGTAAGGCGTAGAAGGCCCGCCTCTTCGTTGCCACGCGTCAAGCATATAGACGCTCTCTCTTCGGTCTCTCTCTCTTTCTCTCGAAATCTCTCTCGACGAAAGGGATTCGGTTCTCCTTCACGAATCCCATCCTCTTGATCTCTCCAGTATCCCATGGTTCCATCTTATCTTCTTCAAATCTTCTCATCTCTCTGTTTTCCTCGTAGATCCCTCTGTTATCCCTTTCTATCCTTCACGACACGGCTGAGGATCAGGGTTTGGGGCTTTTGCGTGTGAGTGATTGGAAGATGGCTTTGATTATGAGGTTGGGGCTGGAGGTGAAGGAAGGGTTGTTGTTGTGGTGGCTTTCGAGAGGGATGACGGAGAACTTGTTTCGGTGGAAGTGATGAGGACGACACTTGTTGCAGTAGTGTGTTGACTGATAAAGATTTGTTTTTTTTTTCTCTATTGGTTGGGGCAAAGAAGGGTCAGTGATTAAGCAGAAGACAAGTGCTTGTCTCTAGTTATTGATCCAAGTTCACTCAGCTCTCTTGGACTCCTAGGTTGGTTTGTTTGTTGCATTTTGCTATTAAAAAAAGAAAGAACTTTGTGGTTTGATTGTTTTGAAGATCTAAGTATGTGATATCTTCTGCAGGGTGTTTTTTTTACAAAGGACTTCTTACAGATGAGGAATGTGATCATTTCATCAACTTGGCACTATCAATCAATCAATCATCTTCTTGATTATGCTTTTTGTTTGTTTGAGAACTTAGTGATGATGATCATGGAATGTTTTGAGACTGTGTGACTAACGTCAACTACTTTGTTTTTTTAGGCGAAAAGGAAACTTGAGAAGTCAATGGTTGCGGATAATGATTCAGGTGAGAGCGTGGCAAGTGGAGTGCACACTAGTTCTGGAATGTTTCTTTCCAAAAGACAGGTGAGAGCTTCTGTTCTGTAAAGGTTTCAAAATTTTGTTATTTCTTAATTTACATGGAGAATTCATTGAAAAGCTGAGTTTGTTATTTCTTTACAACAGAAGATGAGTTTTGCAGAGAGATAGAGCTTCTCGCCAGGCTGCATCACCGCCATCTAGTTGCTTTGAAAGGCTTTTGTGCTAAGAAGAACGAGAGGTGAACTATTATTACACTTTTGCCTCCTTTCTTTCTCCTCTGCTCATCAAACCTGAGAGTTTCCAGGTTCTTTATCTACAAATATATGGCAAATGAGAGCTTGACGGATCATCTACATTTTATGCTCATGACTCCTAAGTTTTCTTGCTATATTGTAGATTTGACTTCAGAATTTTTGACTTTTTATTTAAGAACCTTTAGTTTAGTTCTTGCATTGGAGCACTAAAATTAATTGTCTCTTAACAAAAGTTTTTAGCTTAACTTTATTATTTAAATATTCATTAAGAGATCCTAATGGGTTTCATGGTTAATGATGCTCTTAAAACTACCCCTCACCTTCCTCTTCCACTCAAATCTCAAAAACCCAACCTTTACTATTTTGTTTCTTCCTTACTCCAACCAAACACTTCTCGTCTCCAATGGCTTCCTTATCCTTCGTCTCATCATCTCACCTCACTCTACGCGCTCCTTCTCCCAACAACCTCCGCTCCTCATCTCCCCGTCCCACCTCCGTTTCATTCTCCGTCAAGGCCCAGTCCGTCGCACTCTCCCAAGACGACCTAAAGAAACTCGCCGCCGAAAAAGCCGTCGAATCCATCAAACCGGGGATGGTCCTCGGCCTCGGAACCGGCTCCACCGCCGCCTTCGCCGTCGACCAAATCGGAAAACTCCTCTCCTCCGGCCAACTCCACGACATCGTCGGCATCCCGACGTCAAAACGCACCGAGGACCAAGCCCGATCCCTCGGGATCCCCCTCGTGGCCCTCGACACGCACCCCAGAATCGACCTGGCCATCGACGGCGCCGACGAGGTGGATCCCAACCTGGACCTGGTCAAGGGGCGCGGCGGCGCGCTCCTGAGGGAGAAGATGGTGGAGGCCGTGGCCGAGAGATTTATCGTCGTTGCGGATGATACGAAGCTCGTGAAGGGGCTGGGAGGGAGCGGTTTAGCGATGCCAGTGGAGGTTGTTCAGTTCTGTTGGAAGTTTAATTTGGTGAGGCTGAGGGATTTGTTTAAGGAGTTTGGGTGCGAGGCGAAGCTGAGGGTTGGTGAGGGTGGGGAGGCGTATGTGACGGATAATAGTAATTTTATTATTGATTTGTATTTTAAGGAGCCGTTGAAGGATGGGTTCGCCGCGGGGAGGGAGATTGGGAAGTTTGAGGGGGTTGTGGAGCATGGTTTGTTTCTTGGGATGGCTACTTCGGTGATCATCGCTGGGAAGAATGGTGTTGAAGTTATGAACAAGTGAGGATGAGAATTTTTCTCCTTTGTATAATTTGAAATAAAATCTTTAATTACGGTTCAACATTATTCGAAATTTCAGCATTTGAGAAGGGGATTAGCAACAAAAATGAATTGATTTTCGTGTCCGTGATTGCAAATTTGTATACAGAGAACTTTAATTCCAGTAACAGTGAGTGAGCTACTGAGAAAGTAGTCTAAATTATTCAAGCCCAATCTCATGAGTGATGGGCTTTAATCAACCTTTTTCAAGCCCAGTGATATATTAAGGCATGCTATATAACATATTTAGGCCTGCTCTGTTTTTAGTAGTTTTTTGATGGACTCTCAAATTCAAAGCACGATCAATTAACTTATTAAAATATTTATCAAATTTCATATATTATTGATTTAGATTTTTACTACTATGAAGTGTTTTTTGCACCAAAAAATTGATATTATTAAGTGTTATTGAATATAAATGATTTTTTTGTCAACCAATAAAAAGATTTTACACATGGCTTTTGATTGGTAATAGATTTAAAATGATCGATTTATTGATGATTTAGGTTAGAAATACATCATGTAATCCCAAAAGATGAAACTGGCTTCTCCAATTCAATATAAAAAATCTAAATACAACTTTGATTTTTTTCATGAATTTGCATTTTGATTTTTTGAAACTATTTATTATACAGTACAACCACGGGGAAAAGGACAAGAAGAGGATATAGCTACAGTCTGACTGGATCGAACAATGAACCTCCTTGCAATTTGATAGAACAACTCTAGAGAATAAAACAAAATACAAGAGTTACATCCATGTAACCTGGTAACCTTTAAAAAATAAAAAATAGATCTCCCGTTGAAGATCTATCTAGTTTAATTTCTGTTGCTTTTGTGTTTTATTGTAATGATCAAAGAAGATGGCTAATTCCCTCTTGTAACCCAGAAATTTAGTTAATGAAGTTTAATGTTTAACAAAAAAAAAAAGATCTCCCGTTGACATGATTATTAAAATTCGGTACACTCACGGCTCACGCGGTTTTGCCTTTGCCCTCAGCTACTAAAGGTCTAATAAATAGTTTCATGGAGAAGGAAAGGAAGATATAAGTGGGTGTGAAGTAAGACGAAATAAGCTTTGCAAGAACTTATAAAATGAATAAAGACAAATAAAGATGTTTGCATAATGAATCATTTTTTCTCAGACAGTAAGCTTGAGGGACAAAAATATTTGTGTTGGTTGAGTGCCACTATGTTAATGACTTAATGTACAGACCCATTTTCATATCTAATTACAAACATATATGCATGTTTAATGAAAAATATGTATTAGCGTTTTGTTTCTACTGTAATGTTCAGGGTCATCTGGTTGTAAAATACTGAAATTGTAATGGAAAACTTAAGTAAATATTTTCTATAAAATGAAGATGCGCTGAACAAAATAAAATAATACTAATATAACAATGGAATATTCAAAATTTTATCTACTAGTATTGGGTTGTTATTAGAGTGTGTATTTATAAAGAGTTAATATATATTTTGAATTTTGATTTTACAATGATTCTAGTGTTATTTAGTTGAGACTTTTCAAAACAATGTTATTTTTTGTCAACACAATAATGTTTTCTATAACAATGACATATGAACAAATATAACGTGGCAGCAATTAAATGACAGAAACCATAAGACAAGAAATACTTACTCAAAAGCTATGTCTCTATAAAAAAAAAATGAAGCTATGTCTATGTAGATATAGCAAAACAAAATTCACTACCTTTTAAAATACATTATTTGCCATGGCTTTTTTATAACTCGGCCTAATCAATTATTAATCAAATAATATTAATAAATCGTTATGCACGAACTACAAAGAATAATATATATTATCTCAAGCTTATAAAATAAAGTAAGGTCACATCATATGGATAAAAGGGTGAGACATAATATTATACTGTAAATATTAAATTAATATTAAAGTATATTGCTGTCTGAAATTTTATATATAAGGAAATTACAAAGTCTTGTTAACTTCCATCGAGCAAAATCTGTCGTTTTCCTCTCAAGAGAGCAGGTCTCATGGCGAACCAGTTTCTTCACCTTGTATAATGCCTCCTCTTATTCACTAGCGTTGCTCCTTCTCCGGAAACGGTGCCGTTTTGTAGCTTCCTCCACGTAATGCAGGAACTTCTATCTTACAACTCCTTCGTTTTCTTATTCAAAATCCCCGATTGAATCTCACAACGACGTCGTTTCAAAGGTTTGTTCTCTCTCTCTCTCTCTCACCGAAATAACCGTTTTTAATTTCTTTTTAGCAACAATGCTGTGTTCTTCGTTGTGTTATAGACTGTCAAAAAAAGCTGTGAATGCGAGGATAGTGATCTGTAATTCCAGTTTATCTCAGAAAAGTTTTATCTTTTCACAATAAAACGTTAGAAACTCTTAATTACTGCATGTTACACGACGAAAAGATTCGATTTTTACTTTATTGTTTGGTGGGTTCGGCACGGCAAAACTTTTAGAACAATTGAAGAAAGAAAGTTTCACTCTTTCCGTTTTTGTTTAGTGCTTATGCTCATTCTATTTGAGGTACGGTTCGTGTTGCTTAACGCGAAACATGATTTAAAGATAAACTGATTGTTTCAATGTGTCTTTTTATCTTCATTTGGCGTCAGATATTCTATAATCTCAGAGTTTAAGACAATGGAGCATTACGAGGTACTTGAGCAAATTGGAAAAGGGTCTTTTGGGTCTGCTCATCTTGTGAGACATAGGCATGAGAAGAAACTGTAAGTACTTCACCTAAAACATGATTGCGTGATGTTGTCTGAAATTTGAATTTATATGTATAATGTTCTGTTTCTTTTGCTGTCTGAAGGTATGTTCTGAAGAAAATCAGGCTTGCTCGGCAGAGTGGTAGGACAAGAAGATCTGCTCATCAAGAGGTTGTTTTATATATCTTCTCTGTTCTGAAACATTCACATATATGATTATATCTATGCTTTCTGTAAACTAACAGTCTCTCCTGTTATCTTCTTGTAGATGGAGTTGATTAGAAAGATAAACAACCCATTCATTGTGGAATATAAAGACTCTTGGGTTGAAAAGGTATATCATCTTTACATTATCTTTTCGTTTCTTACAAACTTTGAAAAATGTAACCATCAGCTCTGTGTTCAAAAAAAAAAAAAGAAGTAACAA
The DNA here is from genome assembly GCF_000309985.2 of Brassica rapa. Lineage (NCBI taxonomy): Eukaryota > Viridiplantae > Streptophyta > Magnoliopsida > Brassicales > Brassicaceae > Brassica > Brassica rapa. The sequence continues at coordinate 27,374,915 of NC_024799.2, read as the reverse complement.
TCAGCTCTATGGCCTATGGATGTGTGCTTGTAGGGGTGCTATGTGTGCATTATCATAGGCTATTGCAAAGGAGGAGACATGTAAGCTTATTCCTTCTCAGTAGATTTCTTCTTTGCTTAACTACTGACTAGAGAAGAGCATCTTTGACACAGATACTGACTTTTTCTGCCTTACAGGGCGGAAGCGATAAAGAAAATGAATGGCGTGCACTTCTCTGAAGAGGTTTGTGCTAAGACAAAGTGTGAATGAATGATTCTGGTCATTGACACAGTTTCTGAATCTCTTCTTTTTTGTTTGTTATCAGAAACTCTGCAAATGGCTTGTTCAGATCTTGTTGGCTCTTGAGTACTTGCATGCTAATCACATTCTCCATCGTGATGTCAAGGTAAGTTATGTAGAACATGCTAATCATGTTCTGTCCCAGGACCAGACACAATTTGTAGAAAATAATCTCTAGAACGATACAGAACTAAATGATTTTTATTCTTCCAGTGTTCAAACATCTTCTTGACAAAGGATCAAGATATACGTCTAGGTAAAGATGCTTATCAAATTTGTTACATTATAATCATTTTCCTAACCAACCATAGTGTGTGACAAATCGGCTAATTGATATTGGCAGGCGATTTTGGACTTGCTAAGGTCTTAACATCAGAGGACCTCGCATCTTCAGTAAGTAATAGTTTCCTTAATTTTTTTCCACATATTGATTTGTTTACTTAGGTTTGATCGTTAATCTTCTTCTAAAACCAGGTGGTTGGAACGCCAAGCTATATGTGCCCTGAGCTACTAGCTGATATACCCTATGGATCCAAGTCTGATATTTGGTCGCTTGGCAAGTTTATAATCCCATGACTAAGATTCCTAACCCTTAGCTCTAGGTAAGAAAAGAATATTCATCTGAATGTGTGTCTTTCTTTCTTCAGGTTGTTGTATGTATGAGATGACAGCTATGAAGCCTGCATTCAAAGCTTTTGTAAGCTCTCAAACCTACATTATATGTTATGTTGTAAGAAGTTTCTGACTGTGAAATTGTTGCAGGACATGCAAGGACTAATAAACAGGATTAACAGATCAATCGTTCCTCCACTTCCAGCTCAATACTCTGCTGCCTTGTAAGTCTGTGGGATCTTAGTTTTATCTCAATGTGATATCTATTACTGATCTAGGCAACTGCTTTATTCAGCCGGTGTCTGGTTAAAAGCATGCTTCGGAAAAATCCAGAAGCCAGACCAAGCGTACGTAACGTTTTATCATTGTCCTTTTTGTGAAAAGTGAACAAACTTGATTTAGTAAACAGAATCTCTCTTTCTCCTGTTATAGGCTGCTGAGCTTCTCAGACAACCGTTGCTTCAGCCCTATATCCACAAGATTCATGATCCAGGAAACAATGTGTTGCCAGAATCTGAATCCACCAGGAGGAACAGCTTTCCTGAGCAGCAGAGAAGCTGTCATCCACGCAAAAGCCGTAGCTTTGGTCCAAGCAGGTTCAGATGTAAAGAGGAAGAAGATTCTGTTTCTTCTTCCATTAAAAAACCTGTGCAAGCATTGTGTACAGATGAAGAAAGTGGAGATGGAACGGTTGCTCGTAGAACCTCAGAGGCTTCTAAAAGGTCCAAGTATGTTCAAGTTCGATCAAGACAGCCTAGGAGTGACCTTGGTCAAGTAAGTGATCTATCACTCAATACTCTACTTACTGGTTTTACTGATTGTGTTAGATTCCGGTTTATTACGAGTTTTCAACTTAAAACCAATTGGTGATAAAGTGGATTGGCACTAACAGAAGGCTTGTTTATACAATGTTGCACAGCTTCCTGTTTCATCACATCACACAAACCGAAGATCAGCAGCAGCGTTGATTCGCAGAGCCTCCATGCCTAGCACAAGACAACCTGTAAAAGCAATCAAAGACTCCTCTCTCCACCAGATAAACTCTCCCAACGTGTCAATGAACGCACCAAGAATCGATAAGATTGAGTTTCCATTACCATCATACGAGGAAGAGCCATTTGTTCCAAAGAAAGCATCGTCCCGAGGCTCATACAGCCCACCACTAGACTGCTCAGTCACAAAAGACAAATTCACCCTTGAACCAGGCCAAAACATAGAAGAAGATGCATACCAAGAAAGCAGGAGTGAATCATCTGATCAGAATGCAACCGTAGGAGCATCAAGCAGGGCTTCGTCCGGTATAAGAAGACAAAGATTTGATCCTAGCTCTTATCAGCAACGGGCCGAGGCACTTGAGGGTTTGCTTGAGTTCAGTGCGAGGCTGCTTCAAGATGAGAGGTACGATGAGCTGAATGTCTTGCTGAGACCTTTTGGTCCAGGCAAAGTTTCACCTAGAGAGACAGCGATTTGGTTGTCCAAGAGCTTCAAGGAAACAACTACTAAGCTTGAAGATTAACTCAATTCATTTTAAATTCTAACTTGTTGTGACTGTGAAAAAGAATCTTCCACTTTTGATAGTTAACTATTTAGGCTGTGTTATGTAATGAGTAGCTAACGTCTCCGTGTCTCTAATACTTTAAAATTCAAGAAATTGAAACTATCATTGACGATTTGATGCTTAATTCAAGAAATTACAACCAGTTGTATCAGGTGGTTTCTACGCAGTGTGTTAATCAATAATCACTACTTGAGTGAAGGATATGAAGAGAAAAATGGATTAGCGTTTAGTTCTTTGCATTCTAGCTAGTGATGAGTATGTTATTAGATTAAAGCCAGTTATTAAACCGAACTCGATTGACTTAAGCCGGTTATTAAACCGAACCGGATCAAGTAAAGGCGACTTTCGCGATGTTCGTATCTCTCAGATCCGATGATGTTAACCAGATCGGTACGAAAATAAACCGAACCGGGATCAATTAAAGGCGAACAATTTTTGAAGGCACAAACAAACAACAGAGCAAATCTAGAGAGAGAGAGAGATGGTGACGAAGACGGAGGAGAGAGAGCTAAAGCAACTCGAGAATCAAGTCGAGAATGGAGGCGGAGGCGTTTGGGAGTATCTTTCCCTCGTTCGTAAGCTCAAGGTTCGCCGATCGGAGATCGTGCTCAAGCACGGTCTCTCGATCTTAAACGATTCGGGAAAGCGATCCGCTCTTGGTCCAGATGGTATGTTAAATCTCATTGAGGTGACTGAGTGGTGTTTGTTGATTTGCTTCTCAAATCTAATATTGATGTAATTATCTGGTATTGTTGTTATATTGGTTTGCTATCACTACTTGAACACTTGTTGTAAGGAAGGACTTTTGTTTCAATGGAATCTATTTTGTTATGTCTGTGGAGTTTATTTTGTTTTGTAAATGTCATTTCTTTCCCAATCTGTTTGGATTTGTTTTTTTTTTGTTGTCTTAGTTTAATTAGAGGTTAACTTTACACTAGTTGTGGATATGCAGTGAAAAGATGTGCTGTTTGTTTTGTAAACTTAGAGAGCTAAATTTTCTTCCCTTTTTTCTGTGTAGAATGGATACTATATGAGCAGGTAGCAATTGCAGCTATGGACTGTCAATCTCTTGCTGTTGCACAGGTCAGTTGCCTTCCACTGCTACATTGAGAATGATCCTATTTTAAGGTCACGCCTTTTTGTGTATCTATGCTATTTTCTGAGGCTTAACCCTCTTTTCTTGCATTATATATCATGTAACAATCATGGATGCATTCTTAAGATAAAAGGATTGATTAAGAGTATAATTCGAATTGGGTATCGCCTTTGCCTTCCAAATCATTCTTCTCAATTCCGCACTTAGTCAAGCCTGCTTGCTGTAGATATTTGGATATTTCACAAAAAGGAGGCACTTGTTTTTTTTTTTGTAGAATTGCATCAAGGTTCTGCAGAAGAAATTTCCAGAAAGCAAACGTGTTGGTAAGTCCATATCAACTCTTGTTGGACTTCATAATTTGCTTACATCCCCCTCTCTAGGCTAGCTACTAGGATACACCATTAACCATCCAGGAATCCATAACTAGGTCTTGAACCTTTTTCTGGCATTTCCTTCCCAAAAGTAAGAAGAATTTAGTATACCACCAGCTAAGCCAAGCTGAATTCATATAGTCTGTAAGCTTTGTTTATTCACCAGTTCTTACTCAGTTTTTTGGTGTTGTCTATTTTGTCATTTTGGAGTCTTGCATATCTGTGCGCTGATGTTTTCTGTGAAAGTTGGGCTCTGTAGGCGTCTAGTTTCTTAGTTTACCTTGATCCCATTCTGAGATGCATCTTGGTAATATATTTCAGGAAAGCTGGAGGCGTTGCTTATAGAAGCAAAGGGAATGTGGGAAGAGGCTGAAAAAGCCTATTCAATTCTTTTGGAGGATAATCCACTCGATCAAGTAAGTTGTCACATCTTTGCTTCATGAAACTACCACCCCAATAATTGCGTCCTGATGTTGAAAGTAAACTCGGTGTCTAGGTGATACACAAAAGAAAGGTGGCTATGGCCAAGGCACAGGGCAAACCTTCCCTAGCCATTGAACATCTTAACAAATATCTTGAAGTGTGAGTACTTACTAACCCCAAGCTGGATTAATACAAGTATATCGGTGAAATTGATCACCTTCATTTGCTCTTCTGTGTCTAATGTAGATTTATGGCTGATCATGATGCCTGGAGAGAACTTGCGGAAATTTATGTTTCCTTGCAAATGTGCGCCTCTCTATCCTCAGTCCTCTGGACTCTCTTTGACAAAACAATTCACTAAGCAACATTTAACAATTATTTTTTTCATTTTTTTTGGCAACCATATCTAATTTATAATAATCCTGTAACAGGTATAAACAAGCAGCTTTCTGCTACGAGGAGCTCATTTTATCTCAGCCTACTCTTCCGTTGTACCACTTAGCGTATGCAGATGTAAGTCTATGTAACGTTTCCATTGCTTCATTTACGGACGTCACCAAGAAGTCTGTTTAAGACACTGTATTGAGCAAACATCTTAGATTGAGTGGCCATCGTATGTGTAAGTCATGAAGTAGCTTTATAAGAAAGAACAACCGTATGGAGCTTTGAGCATTGGTTCACACAGCTAATATCAGTGCAAAACTCGGATCCAATTTTTTTTTGAAAGTTCTTTTTGTTCGAACTATAGTTACCGCTTTGGTCATGTATGATTCTTCTGGTATTGTGTTGTTAATGCTATTTTTTTTTTGTAATCCTCAAAATCAGGTTCTCTATACGATTGGTGGACTTGAAAACCTCATCGCAGCAAGAAAGTACTATGCAGCAACCATAGACTTAACAGGCGGTAAATGCACAAGAGCCCTCCTCGGAATATGCTTGGTAAGATCTCCTTTCATCCTCTCACACCGGTTTAATCCACCTCGGTATCCAAGTTGACACCAAACTGAAGTGATTTATCTATGTGAAACCAGTGCGGATCAGCGATCTCACAGCTCTCAAGAGGCAGGAACAAAGAGGACAAGGACATGGCTGCACAAGAGCTTGAGTCTCTGGCTGCAACTGCTTTGGAGAAAGAGTACAAGCAAAAATCTCCGGCCAAACTCAACCTCCTCTCGTCTGCTTTAAGAAGCTTGAAACTTTCTTAAGTTCATTAGAGACCACAAAAGGAATGAAAAACGCTTGCTCACATTTATTTGTTTGGCTTTTTGTTGTCATTGTTATTATAATTTTTTTTTCATCTTTGCTCTTGGTTTATTATATACATTGACTCCCAGCTACACGCTTTTACTAGAGGTGTTTAATCGAGCTAATTAAATTCTAACAAAAAGAACCAGAAGAACCACATTTAATCTATGTAGTCTCACATTTTTTTTTGAACTAATTTTACAGTCTCACATTTGTTGGTTTAAACTTGTTGTTGTCTCTTGAGTTTATTATACATTGATTCACATATTACATGGTTTACTAGACTAACAATTATATTTATCAACTGATTTATCTAATACAACTTTTGTATAACTTCTTTTGTTTTGTATCCAAAGATTGAATTTTTATTTTTTTTTAATCAAACACAAGTATCAAATATTACCATTTTTTGTTACCTCTTTTTTCACAAGTAAATATATATTTGGGCCTTTTAATTGAGCCTTATGTAAATTACTTTGAAAAGCCCAAACTGTTCGATCTCATCGTGTCCAACGAAAGAAACTCAAAACCCTAATACGCAGGTTTAAAACACAACAAGCCGCCGTAGAAGTTACATCTTCTTCTGTTTGCTTTCGTCGTCGAGCTAATTATCCTCAGCCATGGCCGTCGGGAAGAACAAGAGAATCTCTAAAGGAAGAAAGGGAGGGAAGAAGAAGATGTAAGTGTTATTATTTATACATCTTTTGAAAGCTCTTTAATTCAATTGAGTTTTGTAATTTGATTTGTTTTTTTTTTCTAATTGAATGATTGCAGTGTTGATCCTTTCTCCAAGAAGGATTGGTATGACATCAAGGCTCCCTCCAACTTCAATAACAGAAATGTCGGAAAGACACTTGTTTCTAGAACTCAGGGTACCAAGGTAACAACATGTTTCACTGTCTCTTTAGCTTTTGAGATTCTTTGTAAGAGTCTGTGAGGTTTGTCGGAACTTAGTGCAAATGGTTCTTTAGATTGATTCCGACAGTTGTTAGTAATGTGGTTCTGTAGTAATTGCAAAACCATAGCTTTGAGAATTTAATGATGTTGTAGTGTATGGTTACAAGTTCATGTTGTGTCGGCAATTAGTGTAATGTTACTGGTTCCTTAGATTGATTCCGACAGTTGTATATCTCATGTTGTGATGTTACTGTAGTAATCATAGCTTTGAGAATTGTAGTGATGTTGTAGTGTATTGTATATGCTCACTTTGAGATTGAATGTATCCTTTTATATATATTTGAATTGTTGCTATATGTGCTTTTGAAACATACCAGATTGCATCAGAGGGTTTGAAACACAGAGTTTTCGAGGTTTCTCTTGCTGATCTCCAAGGTGATGAGGATCACGCTTACAGGAAGATCCGTCTCAGAGCTGAAGATGTCCAGGGCAGGAATGTGTTGACCCAGTTCTGGGTAAGCACACATGATTTAAAACATTAGATTTCGAACATTGTCTCATGTTTTTCTTGTGGCGCACTCCTGAGTTCTTACTCTCTCTCTCTTTTTTTCATCTCTAGGGTATGGACTTCACAACCGACAAGCTCAGGTCCTTGGTTAAAAAGTGGCAGACTTTGATCGAGTCTCATGTCGATGTCAAAACCACTGATAACTACACACTGAGGCTTTTCTGCATCGCCTTCACCAAGAGACGTGCTAACCAAGTCAAGAGAACTTGCTATGCTCAATCCAGCCAAATCCGTCAGGTATATATATTCATACTAATATCAAACTCTTTAGTTCTGATCTCTTTGATCATTCAAACTTTTTTTTGTATGTGTGCATTCCCTTAGATTCGCAGCAAGATGAGGGAGATCATGATCAAGGAAGCTTCGTCTTGTGACCTCAAGGAGCTTGTTGCCAAGTTTATTCCCGAAGCTATTGGGAAGGATATTGAGAAGGCGACTCAGGGCATCTATCCTCTTCAGAATGTTTTCATCCGTAAAGTCAAGATCCTCAAGGCTCCCAAATTCGACCTTGGAAAGCTCATGGAGGTGAGTATAAATCACCCTAACAACACATCCTGTTTTGATTTTTTATAAAGAACAAATCAAATTGTTTTGTTTATAAATTCTGTGTAGGTTCACGGAGACTACACAGCAGAGGATGTTGGTGTGAAGGTAGACAGGCCAGCCGATGAGACTGCTGCCGAGGAACCTACTGAGATCATTGGAGCTTAAGAGGTGTTTTTGAAGAAGGGATGAATTTGAGAGATCGTTTTTTCTTCTAAACTTTAGTTTCTTTAATGCTTTGTGTCTTTTCACACTCTTTTGGACCCTCAGCTTCTTAATTTTGGTGTATTAATGACTTTTCTCAGTATAAACTCGAGTTTTGGATAATTTATGCTACCATCTTTTTCTCAAATTGTGTCTCTATACTCAACGCTTCTTCTAGACAGGTACAGCATGATCTTGCATCTGATCATCTTACTTGAGTCATCACTATACTAAGTTTCTTTTACAAGATCAGCTTAAGTTTAGATGAATAAAGCTTCTCTTTATCCTTGTCTTTACACCTTCTTTGTAAAAATGCTATGAATGATGCAAGTTTTAATCAAGTCTTTAGATCCAGTAGTAAACATAGGGTGGGGTCTAGACTCTAGATGGCATGGTATAGGAAACTGATGGTCATTGGCATTATTATAACAGTAGCTAGACAGAAAGGCAGACATGTGATGATTCCACAAACACCCAAAAGAAACTTTGTTGAAGCAATAGGAAGCAATTGTAAAGGGACACATCTATGTCTCTCTCTTTTCTCACTAAAACTTTTCAAGATTCCCCCACAGACCAAAAGAGCCAAAAAGAGTGTTTCTATTAAACTGCATACAGTTTTTTTATACAGTTTTTTTAGTTGGGGGTCCCCCCCCACCCATTGAGATATGCAAATCTAAAAATTTGAATTGACAGTATAAAGAGACTAAAGTAACTTGGCTTGTTCTAAAAGATATTTCTTTCTCTGACTTGACAATCCAAGGCAACTTTGATGTTCTTTCAAGCAAGAGTGCAAAGCTGTACACTTTTTTTTGGTGGATATACAATCATAAAACTATGCAAAAGACTCATGTCACGGGTCAATGTTACAATAAACAGTTCCAATGTCAGTTTTTGAACAAACATTTCGACAAAGACAAGAATCCATTTCAAGTGGTTTAATGTTAAGCACTGTTTGAAGAGTTTTGTTGTGTAAAACCATATACAAACAAGATGATGACAACTAAACTCTGGAACTTTTCAGCAGGGCTTTGATGGATGGCTACAGAAGCGTCCAAAAACAAGGGAAATAATAATTGTAATGTGAAAACATTAGTAAACCAATGACTTGCTGATTCAAAATTTTCAGGAATCTTCAAGTACAAACCCATCTCTCTCTCTCTCTCTCTCTCTCTCTCTCTCTCTCTCTCTCTCTCTCTCTCTCTCTCTCTCTCTCTATAGTCTTCCTTGATAGTGGCATTGGACTTTTGTACCTGCATAAACGGTGAAGGGCTGGATAACGGCATTGGACTTTGTTAAGTTCTGTATACAATGAAAAAGTATGGCGAGAAACAAAAACAAAGCCATGATATGTCTTTAAGGAGGTTCAAAATCAAATGCTTAATACATTTGAATATTAAAAAAAACAGCTCCATTGTATAGGTTTAGAAAGAATATCTACAGGTTTGATAATCATCTTTGGAGGACTTTCCACAAATGCCCGGAAGACAATCATAACAGAACAAGAACTATAAGCAATGTTATCAAAAAACGCTAGGCGGTGGTTAGGCGTCTTATAAAATTTTATTGTTTATGCAGCCCCTAGACTGATTTTTTAACGCTGATTTTCTATTAAATCGGTTTGAAAAAAATCGTATTTGCCGATTTTCTAATAAATCACCTATTTTCAGAACACATACTATAAATCCCTACCCCCCTCTCTATGAAGTCTCTTGGACCTGTCTCTATCCTTCGTTTGGAGATCGATGTGCTCTGCGTTTTGGACTGCAATCATCAACGCTACTCCTTCACTTATGTTTTGGATTTTGGCTTATGTATTAGAGTTTCTTGTAAATCGTTTTTAGTTGTCTAGTAGTTTTCTCTTATGGCTCTGGAAAGATTTCGATCTTTGCCGGCTTATGGCTCCGGAAGAAAAGTGTTTCTTGCCGGCTTAGGTGTGTTTCGACTGTATTTCACCTGTGATAATATAATCTTTCAGATGACAAAAAAAAAAAAGTCAAAGAAACATGTAATGTAGTTAACAACTTAACAATCTCCATCCTAGTAAAGAACATTATGCTACCAGGAGACCAAAACATAGTATCTGGACATTTGGTTTCTTGATACAGGACCAAAGCAATCTGACTTTGAACAAGAGTCTTTACAAGTGTCATGTAGAAACTATGACATGAAACTGATATATACCAAGATCAAGTTCTTCTGACGATCCTATGATAAAATCAATTGAGAAGAATCAACAGTTCCTTTTTAAAAATCTTTTGTTAGCACTCAAGAGAAAACAAAAGAACTCTCAAAACTTCTTCTTCTTATTCTCTACTCGTTCTTCCAAGCGTACAGAACCAACGAGAACCCAACACTCTGAGACTTCGAGCTCGTTGGAACCTGTTGCGAAAACGACCAAGTCTTTTCAACAGGTTGTTGACAAGTCCTGAACATAAACACAGCATGCCCCGGTGACGACGGCAGACCAAAGAACCAACTATGAACATCCCAAATAACTTCCACAGAGATCCTATCGACAACCATCGTATCATTACCACGAAACTTCCAATGAACCCGCTTCACCTTCATCAAGACCTTCCCATCAACAAGAACAACGAGACAAGGATCAGAAACACTCACGTCACATTCTATCACAAGATCATGCGTTTTGCCATCGTTCGAGAACTGAGCTTTTGTTTCAAACGTTCTCTTACCAAACACATGCTCTCTCTTAGCCATAATCACAGCACCGAGAGATGAAGACGGTGCAGCGTTAGTTTTTTTAAAAGCTTCTTTCCTCATATCACCGAGAAGAAGAGTCATCTCTTTGTCAACAACCACGCATACGTAGAACCCTCCTAAAGGCTCGGGGCTGGATCCAAACTTAGCAGAGGAGAGATCCCAGAAGACACTAATATTACTTAGATTCTTGGAACCTTTTCGTTTAGTGAAGAGCCAGGGCTTAATCTCGACTTTACAGAGACTTGTGTTGCAAGAATCATCGACTCCGATGGTTACACACTGACCCATCAGAGACTTAGTCCATGTGACAGTGATCAAGCAAGTCTTGCCACGGATGCGGCAACGGTAGATGCAAATGACAAGATTCTGAGCTGTTTTTCCGGCGGTGGAGGATGGAGAATTTGCAACCTGAACGCCGTTTTCGCCGGAGCAAGAAGGAAAGTCTCTCATTTTCTTCTCTCTGGAGCTTCAAGGGGAATGCAATTTTCTTAAAAAATGCATAGAAATGAGAAAAAGTGAATAGATTTGAAATGGGTTTTCTCAAATGGATCCAGTTTCTACAAGAAAGTTCATCGAACGAGGAGGAATTAAAGAGAAAGCCTGAGAGTTCGGGAGGGAGAGAGAGAATGAATGTGTGTGATATACTATTACTGGAGTCAATCAGACAGTAACAGACAAAAACGAGACTTTGTGTTTCACTGTCGATTGATTACTTTATACGTTAGGTAATTAACGAATTTTTTATTTATCTATATCTATTAGTACCAAATACGAATTAATTTATTTCATTCCATGGAAAAAGACCGTAGAACTGGGACACAAACTTATCTGAGTTGGCAAGAGATTTTAAATGTTACAAATAATTAATAAAAAAATAAATAATTTAAGCTTATATATATATTAATTCTTAAGAAATTAAAGAATTAAAATTGTTCAGATCAAGTAATATATATGAATTTATCTTTTTGGATGCGTAATAAAACGATATTTAAATAACAACATGGAGTGTCTTATCTTGTCATTACAAAGACAAAAAGTGTTCATAGCTGTAATTTTCTCTTGATTTTTATGTCAATCAAAAGTAGGTTTGCAGTTATATTACCCTACACGTGTGCGGTTCCATGACTAATTGTCATGCAAAAAAAAAAAAAAAAGACTAATTGTCATGCATTTAATGCCCAAAACTGAGCCCATACATTTCTGCTCCATTGGGCTTTTACTAGTTACACTTACTAGGGATTAACCCGGGCTACGCCCGGGATTTTTATTTTTTTCTAATTTAAGTTGTTAAATTATTTATATTTAGGCTATGATATATATTTATATAAATGTTAAAATGCCTGTCATAATTAAAATTTATTTTTAAATTTTAACACGTTAAATTAACATATTTTTACTATTTAAATATTTTTTTTGTAATTTTATTGGCTATCTAGTTATCATATTTAGCAAAACTATCTTTTGAGTGTTGGAATAAATGTTTTAGAGATTTTATTAAACTGCAGAGTATTTTCGGATCGACCACATGCTCAACATTCGATCGATCCTTAAAAGGATGGTCGATCTCCTTGGCCAGGTAAGTACAGTTTTAGCAAAAATATCTTTTATTTTCAAATATTAAGTATATAACTATTCTTTTAATATTTTTTTTATTGTATTTTTTGATTAAATTATTGTATTATAATGGTTATGTAAATATTTTTTGTGATGTTTGAATTTGTGTTGTTCGTATACTTAACCTAGATGATATTGATGTTTAACAATTTATTGTTTTCTGAAAATATAAAATAATGATATATCAAAACGCATCGAATACTTGTTAAATGATAGTATAATGTAAATTACATCCATTATTTGAAAATAACCATTTGTTGTTTTTATTTTTATTTTAAATCAGATATTATTTTTATTTAAAAACATTATTCATATATAATATAATAGTTTAAGTTTGGAAGATTAATCTATATATATAAATTATGTATATTTTTCAAAAAATAGTTTAAGATATTATATATTGAGTATCTGAATAAAAACTAAATTTCTTATCTTGAAAATCAGATATTTATATTTTTGTTTTCATGTTATACTCACCAATCCATCATTGATATTTATAACTCAGTATGTTTTTTAAAAAACTTAGTTTTAAGTAATAAACGAATTTAATAAATTAAATTCATCACCTATAATGTTCTGTAAACTATATTTGAAAACTCTCTAAAATTATATTTTAAGCATAATATTATTATTATTTAATTTAAGTTATTTTAAACATAATATATGCTAAACCAACTTAAATTATATTTACAATAGGACCATCCTAAACCGGTTAGTAAACCAAAAACGATATTAAACCAACATGAACCAATACCTGATTCGGCGAGGAAGGAAGTGTTTCGGGATAAACGCTTGAATGGTTATTAACTGAAATGGTTTGATCATGAAAGAGTTAGTATGAGTATTAACAATAAAATTATGGATTAGATTAATTTAAATTTGTAAGAATACCTTTGAGTCTATGAAAAGCAATTCAATTCCCATGAATAAGTTTGACTTTTGGAAGTTGCGGGTTTCCCAACAATGAATCCACCTTACAAAAAGTTTGTTGTTATAAAAAAATATCATTCAAGGTCATTAAAGGTTTCTGGGACGGCAAGAGTTGATGGTGAAACCATTTTTTTGCTCGAGTGCTTTGAAATTTTCCTTAATAGTGTGAGGTTGATGTGGATGGAATAATAATTTTATAGGGACTTTCTTGATGTAACACTATACATTTTTTTTGTTTAATGTGGTATTTCCATTTTTTATATAATTTACTACCATTTTAAGATAGAAGTACATTTTAAGATAGATGCTTAAATCTTAATATACTTTTTTCATTTTTTAAAATGTTTATTTCTATTTCTTATATTTTTATTTACGTAATATCTATATTTTATATTTGAAAATAGATATTTAAATATTAATGTACTTTTTTCCATTTTTTAAATTGTGTATTTACTTATATTATATATTTTACATTTTAAGATAGATGCTTAATGCTTGATGAACTTTTTCCATTTTTTAAAAAATTGTGTATTTACTTATTATTACATATATAATTCATATATTATATATTTACATTATTTACTTATTATTTATTTTCGTGTATATGTATTTCCATTTATTGTACTTTCATTTACTTAATATCTCTATTTTACATTTTAAGATAGATGTTTAAATCTTAATGTACGTTTTCCATTTTTTTTTTAAATTGTATATTTCCATTTGTTATACTTTCTATTTACGTAATATCTATATTTTAAATTTTAATATATATATTTTAAATCTTAATGTAATTTCCCATTTTTTAAATTTGGTATTTACTTATATTATATATTTACCTATTATTTATTTTTCTTTATATTGTGTATTTCTATTTCTTATACTTTCTATTTACTAATAATTTTATATTTTAAGATTGATTTACATTTTAAGATAGATGTTTAAATACTAATGTACTTTTTCTTATACTTTCTATTTACTTAATATCTATATTTTACATTTTAAGATAGATGTTTAATATTTAATGTACTCTTTCCATTTTTTAAAAATTATGCATTTACTTATTATTGTATATATAATTCGTATATTTATATATTTATAATATTTAATTATTATTTATTTTTCTATATATTGAGTATTTTGCTTTCTTATACTTTATATTTAGTTAATGTCTATATTTTATATTTTAAGATAGATGTTTAAATCTTTACGTATTTTTTCATTTTTAATGTAAAACGGCAATGTTTAATAGAAGAACTTGGACAAATAGTCAAATAGTTATATTATGTTTTTTTTTCTTTTTTTTTATATAAAATGGTAATGTTACATTATGAAGATAAACCGTTTTTAGTGAACAATGGTAATCTTACATATGTTAAATGTAAATTTTCCATTTTTTTATGTTGTATATTTACATATTATTTTTATTTTTAAATGTAAAATGGCGTCTACATATGTTTAATGTAGTATTTCCATTTTTATGTTGTATGTTTTACATATATATATTATTTTCGAAATTATATATAATGTTTTTTATAAAACGGTAATGTTACATTATGGAGATAAACCATCTTTTTTTTAAGTGAAAAATAGTAATCTTACATATGTTTAATGTAGTTTTTCCATTTTTTTATGCTGTATGTTTACATATTTTTTTACAATTTTCGAAAATAAGTAATATTAAAATGTAAAACTATATTTTATGCCACGTGTCATCTTTCGGGAGGAATTTTTTCCGCTGATGTGGACGCCCTATGGAGCCTCAAAAGCTCCCTTTTATTAGTAGAGATTGAGTATTTTGCTTTCTTATACTTTATATTTAGTTAATGTCTATATTTTATATTTTAAGATAGATGTTTAAATCTTTACGTATTTTTTCATTTTTAATGTAAAACGGCAATGTTTAATAGAAGAACTTGGACAAATAGTCAAATAGTTATATTATGTTTTTTTTTTTCTTTTTTTATATAAAATGGTAATGTTACATTATGAAGATAAACCGTTTTTTAGTGAACAATGGTAATCTTACATATGTTAAATGTAAATTTTCCATTTTTTATGTTGTATATTTACATATTATTTTTATTTTTAAATGTAAAATGGCGTCTACATATGTTTAATGTAGTATTTCCATTTTTATGTTGTATGTTTTACATATATATATTATTTTCGAAATTATATATAATGTTTTTTATAAAACGGTAATGTTACATTATGGAGATAAGCCATCTTTTTTTTAAGTGAAAAATAGTAATCTTACATATGTTTAATGTAGTTTTTCCATTTTTTTATGCTGTATGTTTACATATTTTTTTACAATTTTCGAAAATAAGTAATATTAAAATGTAAAACTATATTTTATGCCACGTGTCATCTTTCGGGAGGAATTTTTTCCGCTGATGTGGACGCCCTATGGAGCCTCAAAAGCTCCCTTTTATTAGTAGAGATTAGGTATCACTTACTAGTCAAAGTTTAAATAAAGTAGTTGACGGATACGTTTACCCGAATAGATTGGTTCGGTATTGGCTATTTCCGGTATTATGACAATTACTCGGTTTGATTAAATTTTTAAACAACAAAATAAAAAAAGTTTTATCCCACTGGCCACAGTTAGGCCACAGAGTCTATGCGGAGAGAAAAGGAAAGCACTTATCATCATCATCACAAACCACTTTCTTCATCTCTCGTCACTTTTAAGCTTTAACCGAATTAAAATCAGCTCTTATCTCAGAGTTGATTCTCGATGGCTTCTTCGATCGTTTTCGCCGCAACTCCTGCTACTGCGTTTCTCTCCTCTGTTCCTCCGTGGAAGACGCCTCGGAGGTTTCATGTTAGGTGTTCACTCGACGCCGATGTTTCCGACATGAGTGTTAACGGTAATAACCCAACAAATAAAAATTGAACCTTTACTGTCTACTCTACAGAAAGTTGATTCCTTTGGATGTTTTGGATTCTGGGTGGTTGAATTGGACTTGAAACAATCCGAAAGTTTTGATTTTTATGCGAAGTTTGTGAATTTGACATGTAGATAGGTTTAAAGGCTTTAGCTTTATGCCACAAACAGTCTTGATTTTGAATTTTGAGAAAATTGACATGTATTTGGTTTAATCCAATCGATCAAATTGATTCTGTGTATAGAGAACTTATGAACGGTGATGATTTGGGTTACAGTTTAAATGTTCTGGTTATGAAAATGCAGCTCCAAAGGGTCTGTTTCCACCAGAGCCTGTACCATACAAGGGACCTAAGCTGAAAGTAGCTATCATTGGAGCTGGACTTGCAGGCATGTCGACTGCTGTTGAGCTTCTCGATCAGGGTCACGAGGTGTTGTGATTGTTGCATCTCTAATTCTTTTTTGTTTTTACCTTTTGATTTGGATATGTGAATGTGTTATTGTTTCAGGTGGATATATATGATTCAAGGACGTTTATTGGTGGCAAAGTTGGTTCTTTTGTAGATAGACGAGGGAACCACATTGAAATGGGACTACATGTGTTCTTTGGATGCTACAACAACCTCTTCCGCTTGATGAAAAAGGTTTTCTGTTTTACCAAATGAGTTTTTGCTTTGATGAATGAAGTTCAATTCTCATATATGAAGTTTTTTTTCTTTTTTTTTGTGATGTGTAGGTGGGAGCTGATAAGAACCTTCTTGTCAAAGACCACACTCATACATTTATAAACAAAGGCAGCGAAATTGGAGGTTTGTCTCTCAGCTCATTGCTCTCCTCTGTGGTTTCAGCCTTACTGAGATGTGCATTTTATATGCAGAGCTTGATTTTCGGTTTCCTGTTGGAGCTCCAATTCACGGTATCCGCGCCTTCTTAGTCACAAATCAACTCAAGGTATAAGTTACACTTCTCAGCTCTTTCTGTTCACTGGCGTGCTTAGCAGATACATATCTCTATAAGCACCTACCTCAAGCTGACTATTGGATTATTCTTGTTTTGGCCAAACAGCCCTATGACAAGCTGAGGAACTCACTAGCTCTTGCATTAAGCCCGGTCGTTAAAGCTCTTGTTAACCCTGATGGAGCAATGAAAGACATTCGCAACCTGGACAGTGTAAAACAATGATAGATATAATCTCTGTGATTGCTCATTTCTACTTCTATTTTTTTGTATTTCTCTGATTTTTTTTGGGATACCATTTTGCAGATAAGTTTCTCGGATTGGTTCCTTTCAAAAGGTGGGACGAGGGCGAGTATCCAGAGAATGTGGGATCCTGTTGCTTATGCACTCGGTTTCATAGACTGTGACAACATGAGTGCGAGATGCATGCTTACCATATTCTCCCTATTCGCCACCAAGACAGAAGCTTCTTTGTTGCGTATGCTCAAGGGCTCCCCTGATACTTACTTGAGTGGTCCTATCAAACAATACATCACAGATAGAGGTGGCAGGTGTGTGTGTGTGCGTCTGTTATTATCTATAACAATGGTTATTCACTATAAGCATCTCATCAGCTTATCATCTTCAAAACAGAATCCATCTAAGGTGGGGATGCAGGGAGATACTTTATGATAAAACAGCAGATGGAGAAACTTATGTCACAGGACTAGCAGTTTCCAAGGTGAAGTTTAGCTCCTGACATCGGATCTTAGCTTGTCTGTTGTCTGAAGGCTGATTAACTGTTTTGGTGTTTTGCTTCCAGGCTACGGACAAGAAGGTTGTGAAAGCTGATGTGTATGTTGCAGCATGCGATGTGCCTGGAATCAAAAGGTTACTACCCAAAGAATGGCGAGAATCTCGTTTCTTCAACGATATATACGAACTAGAGGGAGTACCTGTTTGCACGGTGCAGCTCAGATACAATGGTTGGGTCACTGAGTTGGAAGACATTGAACTCTCCAGGTCCCATTCTTCAAAAAGTCTTTTATGTAGTTGATTGATTCTTGAAGGCTTTTTTACTTACCAGAGTCTATCTGTCTTATGTGTTATATAGGCAATTGAAACGTGCGGTTGGTTTAGACAACCTTCTCTACACTCCTGATGCTGATTTCTCCTGTTTTGCGGATCTTGCGCTCGCTTCGCCTGCTGATTATTACATTGAAGGACAAGGCTCTCTGCTTCAGTAAGAAACACTAACCCCTTCTTTCTACAAATTAACTAGCAGGTAGGTCTCATGGGTTCTTGAACATAAACTCTGTTTCTACAGGTGCGTGTTAACTCCAGGTGATCCATACATGCGATTACCGAACGAGAAGATCATAGAGAAAGTAGCAATGCAGGTCACTGAGCTGTTTCCATCGTCGCGGGGTCTAGAAGTCACATGGTCATCAGTTGTCAAAATAGCTCAGTCTTTATACCGTGAAGCACCAGGCAAAGATCCATTCAGACCTGATCAGAAGACGCCCGTAAAGAACTTCTTCCTCGCTGGTTCATACACAAAGCAGGTAACTAACTCTTTTAACACTTAAAACATAATGTTTCATGCAGATCCACAACAAAGTCGATAAGTTAAATGTTTCTGGACTACTACTTGCAGGATTACATAGATAGTATGGAAGGAGCGACATTGTCAGGGAGACAAGCTTCGTCTTACATCTGTGACGCCGGTGAAGAGCTAGCCGAGCTAAACAAGAAGCTTTCTTCTTCTACAGTTTCTGATGAGCTAAGTCTTGTCTAATGATTGTACAACAAGAAACAATGTGTAGAAAAAAACTCTTATAGCATTCACAAGAGACGAACATTTGTATTATTTATTTAAAACTTTCATAACATTCACAGCTTCAAGAAGCTTCTTGTTGGATGGCTTTCTTTGCAGTCTCGAGATCTTCGTCAAGGAAGATATCCCAACGACCATCCCAAGTTATAAAGAACTCAGTGTCTTCATAATACTTGACTCTATGAACATCACCAGCCGGAGTGAATAGATAATCTCCCTCAACGAGATCAGCTCTCTCACTCTTACTCACATTCCACACGCTCTTCTTCCCTTTGATGACTACAAGATCATGACCAAACGTGTGGTGGTGCGCCGGCTCCACGCTTCCCGCTTTAAACCTCACGATGGCAGACGTCGGAGTCTCCCTCATTATCTTCATCGAGCCTCCAGGCATGATATCAACTGGAGTGAACTCTCTGTTCTTGGCCAAGCAGCAAATCGCGCATGAATTGTATTCTGGTTTAGTCTGGTTAACACAATTCAACATAAAATTAATGTATAGAACCGATATAAACCGAATCTTATTCAACATAAATTAACGTATTGAACCGATATAAACCGAATCGTATTAAACGTAAATTAATGTATTGAACCGATATAAACCGGACTAAGATGATCGGTGGATTTTCCGATTTGAGCCATCTCGGAGAGGGAATCGTCGAGAAAGGAGGAGATCTCGGAGCTCCACGGCTCCGATCCGGAGGCAGGACACGGAGATTTGAACGGAGTTCCGATCCACGCGTCGAAGATCTCCACCGCGGATTCCGGCGAGGTTTTCGCGCCGGAGAGCGCGAGGACGTTGCAGTCGCTGATCGATCGAGCGTTCACGGCGTCTTCGACGGTGAGACACGTGGCGGCGTAGACTCCGGGGAACTTGTTGGCGAACATCGCGACTCCGACGCCGGTCCCGCAGCAGACCAAGCCGCGGATTTCGGAAGAGGAAGATGATGCGGAGGAGACGCGGCGGCCGACTTCGGCTCCGGCGGAGTAGTATGACGATACGCCGGTATCCTCCACGGCTATGCCGAGGGAGCGGAGGTGGGAGACCATCGCGTCCTTGAGGCTCGCTCCGAACGCATCAGCTCCGGTTATGATTTTTAACGGTGGATCGGAGGTGGAAGCAGCTCCCGCCATTATCTCTCTGCAGAGCTTTTGGCAGTTACGAGTGACTACAGAGGCAGAGCTTATCCACATTTTTATTCAAAAAACGAGACATATTATATAATTTATCCACATTTCACCCCTTAATTTATTTCTAATAGATACAACACCCCCCAAATCGTGGTGGAATGGGTACTTAAATCTAATAAATAAGAGTTTAGGGTACATTTCGTAGTTTCCAAAACATTTGGGTGGTTTGTGAAACTTGTTTTTTAATACTTAAATATAAGGTGGAGAAATGGCGGTGTGTGGATAACTGCCGACGACGACCGTTATAACAGGAAGAAAATGGCGGGAGTGACTTCCCAGATATTTATCAGCTCATCTTCGACCCTCAAGGTGAGTGGTGGTTTCTGTTGATTTGTTTATTATTCATCTAGGGGATTTTACGATTCATTGGGTGTGCAGAGGGTTGGTCGTCGGTCGACGAGATGCTTCTCTGGATCGCCGGAGAAGAAAACTCCGGCTATCTTGAAGTGGGCGGTTGGAGGAGTCACTGAAGTGCTCCGGCTGTTCTCAGTCGCTTCGTCTCCTTCTACCACCCTTCGTATAAATGAGGATAAGTAAGTAATCTCTAGAGCTTTCAGTTAATGTCTCTTATTACACTCTGTTCGTGTTTGGTCTGAAAATATCGGTTGGAACTGGCTACAGATCAGATTATGAGGAAAATGCTCGAGATATTGATGATGTGATGGAGGTTTTGAGATCAGACTATGGAAATGCCTATTTCGTCACAGGTATGTGATTACAAACTAAGCTCAGACACTAACTGGTTAAAGTCATGTCTGAAAATAATGGTAACAGGAATCTTCACTACTGCAATTTACTCTGATGATTGCATCTTCGAGGATCCGACGATCAGCTTCCAGGGTGAGTCATTGCAGAACCCTTCGTAGAGTATCTGCTTGAACAAATGTAGAACAAGCTGGTGTTCATGCACTCTTGTTAGATTGGTGGGATCAGATCATAAATCTTGATATTAGAAATAAAAGTGGTCTCTTTTGGGTTTTGGCTTTGGCAGGTACAGAGTTGTATGAACGCAACTTGAGATTACTGGTTCCGTTCCTTGAAGATGCATCCATTGAACTTCAAAATATGGACAAGGTATTTGTTAGATCCTAGTGTGTGTTTATGCTCTCAATGTTCTTGAAATCGATTTAATACATTACAGAGTGAGTTGTCCCAAGGAAACTATATACGGGCGACGTGGAAGCTAAGGTATTCTGATTAAAATAAAAGTTTTGAATTGTGCTTTGTATTAATGATGTTTATGTCTCTTGAACTATGTTTCAGAACTTACCTGAAACTTCCATGGAGACCATTGATATCGATCGACGGAAGTACGGTCTATGAACTTGATAGAGACTTCAAAGTAAGAAAAGATACAAAAACATTTGCTCTTTACAATCATCACAAGATTCCTTTCCGTCTTTTGTCTGAGACATTTTGTGTGTTGTGTGAAAGATTGTGAGGCATGTTGAGAGCTGGAGTGTCTCTGCGGTTGAAGCAATCAGGCAGATATTCACCTTCAACTCTTTCACCTCTCGGAGCTGAGAATCTAAAGCACTAGAGATTCATGTATTTGGACATGGTCAGATAATGACTACTATCTCTTATTATATTTGTAAATGTAAATTCACCAAATTTTACATCCATTTAAAGTTGTGTGATGCTAAAATATGTAGTTTGTGTTATGTGTGCTACTAGAATGTATGTAGCTTCCAGTAAAAAAAGTCGATAACTGATTCCACATTTTTGGAAGACATGATATTTTCTGATTTTCTGAAACTTAGAGATCTATGTACATTTTGTTATTCTGTTAGTTTAAAATATTTACCGGATTTGCTAAGCCAAATTCGAAACAAAATCATAACAACAAACCAACAAAAAATGGGACAAGGTCAATCTTTAGAACGATCATGTGTGTGTTGTATACAAAAGAATATGAAGTGATTTATGGTAGCGTTTTTGTTTGTACTCCTCACTTTCTCTGCTGGTAATAATCATTCCAGTCATTTTTACATATATTGATAATGATGTTTGCCATAAACTTTGTATTAAAAACAAAACACACACGGCCGGCTTGTTACTCATGGCGTATGCCCTGATATTCCAAGTGTTAAAGATTGTTACTGTTTCCATACATGTTAAATTCTTTTTCACATGCACAAGCACAATATGTTGAGTCTTTTAATTGTTTACCTTCTACGGTAAGAATGAAACACTTCAAAGATTTGTTGTTATTAACACATCATCCTCTCTATGTTTTGGGCAACTCCACTTTTAGTTTGTTATGAGACATTTTTCGTTCAAATCATCACCTATCGGCCTATAATCTCTAAAGGTCTTTGGTTTGGGCTTAGATGTCTACTATGTTTTACTAAGCTCAATATTTCTGGTTCGATGTATTCGACATCCGATAGAGCAAACTGTTTTAGATAACCGTAATTTGAAGCCAAACTAGAAAAAGGAAAGAAGTTGTTTCGTAAAGAGTATCAAACTAAATCAATAATTGCAATGTTATTTAAGATTTTACTGCATTGTAAGTTTGTAGCCAAAAAGACTTAACCAAAGTTGATCAGTTCATTTTTTCTCCCAACTAATGATTATTTGAGATGTAGATCCAAACTTTTTCATACCAATGAAGAAGTTAGCTATTATAAGAATCTTTTAGTACAAAAAAAACAGAGTTTTAAATCTCTCTTCTTGTTTCTGTGACAAAAAAAAAATCTCTCTTCTTGTTTTTTTTTCCTGACAATACAAGAGAGTTTCAAGTGGTGTTATTTTTATAGAACTAATCAACTAATGAATTATCTTTCTTAAATCTTATGGGATTTGGAAATCCCTTTGCATGAGACTTGACTTTCGTTACTTTTATAACACAATTATATAGTTTTCTTACTTATTTTTGTTCCAAGATTCTTTTTATGACCATTGAGTATATTTTAATTTAATTAGTTATAAAAACATAATGAAATAGAGAGTTTGATTTGAGTCCAGGTTGCTAGTCTTCTGTTTTTATATTGGATATATTCTAGTTTTCACACTTGAGACTTGATTATAAAATTTGACACTTGAGGTTTGATTATTAGTTTTCACACATGAGACTTGATTATTAGATATTTCTTATGTTGAATTTAGCATTTTTCTAGTTTTCAAAATTTATAAGAAACATCACCAAATATACAGAACAAATAAATTAGAGGAAAACACACGCATAATTGTTTGAGATTAATTAAACACACAAAGAAAGATATCAAATGAAAAACAAATTTCCGTAACCAGGAGATAGTAAGAAAACCAGTCGTAATTTCCATGGTTATTATAGATTATATATATATGTAAGTTATATTAGCTAATATATTATCTGTCACAGTTTATAAAAAGTATCATTACGTTATATCAGCTAATCTATTATCTGTCACAGTTTATAAAAAGTATCATTGATGTATATACTATGGAGATTAGACGAATAGTTGGGTCCATATGCATAGTTAGTGTAATATATTTTCGCTAAGTGACGACGAGGCAAATACTGTCAGTAGTATCTTACAAAAAAAAAATTGTTTTATTAGTTAGTAATTAATTGAGGATAGCGTTGTGAACTTGTGATTACCGTAATTCCGTACGGACACCCACGGAATAACCAGCCAAGCTAATCAAACAAGGTCCAAGTTAATTATTAATTATATTTTATTAGTTACTGGCAATAAAGGTAATCACATTATTTTCATCGTTTATTATATTCTAGAACTATAAATTAGTAATAGATATCAATTTGGAATCAACAAAGAAAAAAGCCAATAACCTGTATAAAATTTATAAAAATGAATAGCAATCAAACTAAACTTTATGATAAAGTTTAATGGTGTGAGGAAAAGGCCAAATGGATAAGATGTGTGGTTGGTGTTATTCATTATCACAACCAAGCCTTATTAGCTTTTTCATTTTAAAAGGCTATGATGATCGTGCATGTCTTTGTATTCACCCACATGCACATGTGTGTTCTTCGTCTAATATTAGATGGCCAGACCCCCATCGATCTTTTGAGGTTTATTAAATAAATACTGTGATTTTTTTTTTTGGCCGTGTAAATGTACGTACGTAATTTTGTCTCGTTTCCTGCCGATCTAAACAAGCTCTTATTAGTCTAATGGTGGAAGGGGTATACAAAATACTGATCAGAATATAGTTTATAGTAAAAGAATAATCAACGGCATGAAAATTGCTATGGATAGATATATCATATATCTATGATTCGGCGTTCAAAATATGACCACAGACTGTTTATTCATGTCTTGGTGCAATTGATGGCGTGTTTGCTATGATATGACTATATTTCTTTGAAACAATTTATACCGTTTATTTTTTAGGCATGATAGATAATATGTATATGGTCAGCATATTATCACTAATTTATGTTTTAGTTGCTAAAATTACTAATATATTAAGTTCAAAATAGTACAGATATATATAATCTAATTTAAATTTTGGACAAAACTATAAATAAGTCTTAATTTCGTTTCATGATTATTGCTCAATGTACTATTTATATATGAATTGATGTATGGTCAAGGATAGTGTGTGATAACGCAAGCAACTAAACACGTGGCCAAACTAGCCTTTGTTGCCTCCTCTGGAACATCCATTCGACATTATCTCGCTGTCTCCAATCCCATTTTAGGTTTGTATTTGATCTTTTACCAAACTTGTTATGGTGCATTGGTAGTTATATAGCACCCGGTTTTTTGATATACACTATGTTTGTTTCAATTTACATTTTTTGCTTAATTCAAGTGTCAGAACTTAGAACTACTGCATGTGAAGTAAGGGATACTTAAAGTATAATAAGATGGATGGTGGTTCAAATATAAGACGTTACATTTCTTAAAAGGGAATCCGATTCAAAACTGACACAAACACTCATCAGCGTGCTGAAAAATCTTAAAATTTTCGTAAAATATAAGCGTTACATAAACCTAAAATAATACATAAAACATGAATTAATTCATTAATTTCAGTTGCTTTCGAATTAAGCACGCAAAACAAGTTAGCAAAAACAATATAGAACTAATTCACTTGATATACTATACGGTCAAAGATTCGTAATGCATTATGGATACCATTCCCCCACCACCGAACGTTGTAATCATACAAAAACTAACATTTCAATTATATTTAATAACTATAGTTGAAAATGATGACATATAAATACAATTTCAATCTGTATAGTGGGAATATATATATAGCAATTTTCTTTTGGTCGTAGATAAAAATTTAAACTCAGCTAGATTTAACTTTACAAAAAGTAAGTAAAATACCCATAATTAATTTTAAAAATGATTAGCTAGATTTCGTTCCTACGTAGTACAAGTGACCGTATAAACCGTTGCTAGTTACTACTGTTGAGACTTCTATAAACAGTTGACAAAAGTAAAAAAAAAAAAAAAAAAGACTTCTACAACAACAACAACAAAAGAAACTGTTGATATTTTGTATTAGTTTAACCCCCTTTGGACCACCGTTCCCGCAAGAAACGCACACACCGTCTTTTGTCTTTCTTTCACGAGGTGCTCGTATTCCTCTGTGATAACCCACCAAAAGAAAAAGAAAAAATTAAAATAAACTTCCATTGAACTCTTGAAGAAAGCTTGGCCTGTCTGTCTTCTAAGCTCAAATCCCTTTCTCTCACTATAGAGTATTTATTGTAATAATGAGAGTAAATACAGAAACTGTTCTTATCTACATGAGTTTCATATCTTCTCTCTGTTCAACTCTTTCTGTCAGAAGAACAAGATGACTATGACCAAATTTCTATAAGAATAAACTCAAACCCCACCCATATATATTATTGGTAGATCTATTCATTTATAATCTTTTGGATTTTTTTTCCTTCTTCTTTCTGATTGGGAGATAAGAGAGATGAACAATCTGGTGAGTTATCTTGAGCCAGATTACTCTGAGTTTGTTGAAGTTGATCCTACTGGAAGATATGGAAGAGTAAGCTTTTCCCTCTCAATCAACCAAATCTCACTTAGTTTTATTTCTATCTTTGTTGTTGACTTTAATGTTATTATTGTTTGCAGTATAATGAAGTTCTGGGTAAAGGAGCTTCAAAGACTGTGTAAGTTAATCACATCTCTTCTTTCTTTTTCTTTTCTTGATCTGGTGATGTATTTAACCCTATGATGTTCTTCATAGGTCAAACAAATTAAAGAGATCCATCCACAAAAAGAAACTTTCCTATTGTGGAAAATAGCTTAATTTGATCAATACACACATTAAATGTTGTTTTCTCTTCTTTTGATTATTTGTAGTTACAGAGCATTTGATGAATATGAAGGCATCGAAGTAGCATGGAACCAAGTCAAGCTCTACGACTTCTTACAAAGCCCTGAAGATCTCGAGAGGCTTTACTGTGAGATCCATCTCCTCAAGACTCTCAAACACAAGAACATCATGAAGTTCTACACCTCTTGGGTCGATACCTCTAACAGAAACATCAATTTCGTCACTGAGTTGTTCACTTCCGGCACCTTAAGACAGTAAGCTTCTTCTTCTTCTCTCTCTCTCTCTCTTTCTCTCTTTGTTCTTTGACTCTTACACGGTAGTGGATCTCAGGTATCGACTAAGGCATAAGAGAGTGAACATAAGAGCGGTGAAACACTGGTGCAGACAAATCTTGAGAGGGTTACATTATCTACACAACCATGACCCTCCTATAATCCACAGAGATCTCAAATGTGACAACATTTTCGTTAACGGCAATCAAGGCGAGGTCAAGATTGGTGATCTTGGCCTCGCCGCCATTTTAAGAAAGTCCCACGCTGCTCACTGCGTCGGTACACCTGAGTTCATGGCTCCTGAAGTCTACGAAGAAGCATATAACGAACTGGTTGATATATACTCTTTTGGTATGTGCATTCTAGAAATGGTAACGTTTGATTACCCTTACAGTGAATGCACACACCCTGCTCAGATCTACAAGAAAGTTATGTCGGTGAGAGACTTTCCAAACTCTTTCTGTTTTCAAAAAGAACAGTGAATGTATTGTAGCTAAAAAATGTTCGGTTACAGGGGAAGAAGCCAGATGCATTGTACATGGTGAAAGACCCTGAGGTTAAATACTTCATTGAGAAATGCTTGGCTACTGTTTCTCTTAGAGTCTCTGCTCATGAGTTGCTAGATGATCCTTTCTTTCGAATAGACGATGGTGAGTTTGATTTGAGATCAGTTGATGTGGATTATCCGGTGATGCCGCCGCTAGTTAGGCAGCCTCATCATCATCTTGCTGACTACTACAACTACCCGTCGAATAGTAGCTCTTTGAATCGTCAGTATTCAAATGGTTACCATGAGTATCAAAACAGGTGGGCTTATAATCCAGGTGAGACAGAGGAGACTCATGGAATTGAGCTCTTTGAGTGTAGAAATGAAAATGATCAAGAAGAAGACAAGAGTTCTGGTAATGTTGATATAAGTATTAAAGGGAAGAGAAGAGATGATGGTGGCTTGTTCTTGCGTCTTCGGATCACCGACAAAGAAGGTAACAACAGTCACTTTAATTGTTCTCAATTGGTCCGTCCATCGTGGACCATTATTTTTTGGATTATAACTGGTCCGTCTATAATGGATAATAGTCTCTTTTAGATTTAGATATTTTTTTGCTAAAACCGTAAAATTATATTTTTCGCTAAAACTGTAAATTATATTTTTCTCTAAAATTGTATAATTACATTTTTCTAAAATTGTAAAATTACGTTTTCTACGAAAATAGTAAAATACATTTTCTAACAAACCCATTAAATTATATTATTCTGCCAAAATCGTAAAGAAAGGCCTTAAATTTGCATAAACTAATGCTCAATAGTGTTAAAAAAAGGCGTTATTGTTTGCAGGGCGTGTCCGAAACATTTACTTCCCATTTGACATCGAGACAGACACGGCACTGAGCGTTGCAACGGAGATGGTAGCGGAGCTTGATATGGACGACCACGGCGTCACGAAGATAGCCAACATGATTGACGGCGAGATATCTAGGCTTGTACCTAGTTGGAGACCTGGTCCTGAGTTTGAAGAATCTCTTGCTGCTGCTGCTGCAGCTGCTGCAAATGCCAACATTTGCAGCAACTGTGTGTCGAACCGGACTTCAATGGGCTCGGTGATGGATTTCTTGAGGACCAATCCTGGAGCAAACGTTGCACAGTGTTGCAGAAACGGGTGCGGCGAGACTCATGGACGGTTTGAAGAGATTACGATAAGAGAAACCGAGGTTAGGCTTAGAGAGATATGGAAGCTGCAGCAACAGCAGGAGAGCCGAGAGCTTAGCTCGATAGATTCGGGGCAAAACCATTCAGAAGAGGAAGAGGAAGAAGTGTATGAGGATCCTGAAATAACGTTTTCTTGTGAAGCAAGTAACACGCTAAACCATCTAACCGGGTCTGGTTCGTTCTCGTTTTTACCGTCTCTATACTGTGATGAGGTAGAGAAAACAGAAGACCAGGTCCAACAAGAGTTCAGATGGCTTAAAGCTAAGTGTCAGATGGATATAAGAGAGATGCATGATGAACAGTTGAAGTCCATGTGGTCGGAAACAGGAGAAGAGGGTCTGAAAGATGGATTCTCCGGTTCGGTTTCGGGGTTGGGAAGAGGAGGAGATGAAGATAAGGTGTTTGGAGGAAGGTCAGTACCAAAGTGTCTGAAAAGGACAACTTCTCTTCCTGTTGATGCCATTGAAGCTTGATGTTTCTTCATGTATACATATTGTTCTGGTATACTTAAGAGATTCACTTCAATTCTTTTCTGGTTATTCTTACAATAATACCATTCGAGGATTTAGTTTGTTAATGCATGCAAATATGCAATAAGATTGTATTTATTTAGCTCGTTTTCTAATAAATTTCATATCTAGCAAGTTGTTTATAAAAACTACTTCTATTTAGGACTAACATAAATATGTTTGCAAAATATGCTAGCAAGTTGTTTATAAAAACTTTTTAGCACTAACATAAATATTTTCTTGGAAACTCAATAATAGTATTGTAATGATTTAATCTCTGAGCATTTTGTTTTCATTGTACTGTACCATTAAATGCATGTGGGGAGGAAGAAAACAGGTTGGATTCGAATTAATGACAAAACAATAATGGAAGCGAACTATTGAGCAATGTAATAAACATACTAAATTTAGTAACTACTGTTCGTTATGAAAACCATCCCACAAAATTAATCTGTGTTTATAATTTTCATAAGACGTTCGGATAATGTAAAGTGAAATCAGTGGGCAAAATAGTAAACTACAGGTGCAAACCCACAGCAGCACATGGCCATGTTCTAGTGCCGACCAATCTACTAGAAATGTGGGTTCATCCACATGCGTTGGTATTTATTTTTTATATATAACATGATTTGTTTTTCGTTCGTCTGTATGACTGTCGTGTAATATAAATGTTCAATAATACTTTTATTGTCCATATCTACACTAGAAAACGATCCTCCAAATTAAGTTCTACGTCTGGTTTGAACTTTCAATAGTAACTCACAAGCTCTATGACAAAAATATATAATCCATCAATTTTTGTAGAGATTCTGTATATACAAACAACATTAAAATGGAAAATAGTAACACTACACGCATCAATTATTATTATTATTTTAAAACTACGCGCATAATTAATTAGTTTACAACCGCATATGACACTCATGTGGTAAGCTACATACTATAACTGCCCTTCTACTAAAAATATGAAGGTCATCAGAGCATATCTTGCAGATCTAAGATATAGGTAGACGATAAACTCTTCTATGATATGTTATGATATGTTAGGTGATCATTGTGATCGTTATGATTATTGTTCAATTATTTTACGTAAGTTGGTGGTTTCTTATGACTTTCTCATGCAATCACAAGATAAACAATTACCATTTCGTACTTTGAAGCGTAATCAGGAGACTAAGGTTCGTGCGGATTGACTTCGTCGGTTATTCTACCTGTTTTCGTGGTTGTTGATAAAAAAAAAAAAAACTTTTAGTACTGAAATTGTATTCAATTGTTAATTCTAATGTTTGTTTTTTAATCTTTTTTTCCACTTTTTTTTGGGGCTTAAACAACTTGTGCTTTTTCATTCTCATCAATGAAATATTTATCTTTTAGTAAAAAAAACAATTACCATTTCGATATAAAGCTCATAGTTAGCTGACTTAGCTCTTGAGTAAAGAATAATAATATTTTCAATATATAAATCATTTTTCTTACTAATTTAAGAAAATGACAAATCCTATAATACGTAGGTAAGATTACGAGTGAATGTGCATTCGTTAGAATTTTTTTTTGCTTTTTTTTTGTCAATATATAAGTCCTTTTTCTTACTAATTTAAGAAAATGACGAATCCTATAATATTTAGATAAAATTACGAGTGAATATGCATTCGTTAGAAAAAAATTATGCATTTTTTTTGACAAAAAAAAAGCATTAGTATCGTATGTATCTATTTAAGAAATATTTCCACATATGGTATTTTAGTTTAAGATATTGTAAGATTTTAATTAATTTCTTTTTTTCAAGATTTTGATTAAGTTACTTAGATCAACAAGAAAGGACGACTAAACGACCCTAAGCCACAATGTGTTTTACGACAAACATGTATCAAACATGAAAATGATGCCTTGTCCAAATTCAGAGTCTGAAATTTACGTTAAACGG
Source organism: Brassica rapa (assembly GCF_000309985.2). Taxonomy (NCBI): domain Eukaryota; kingdom Viridiplantae; phylum Streptophyta; class Magnoliopsida; order Brassicales; family Brassicaceae; genus Brassica; species Brassica rapa. The sequence goes on along the minus strand of NC_024799.2, from coordinate 27,344,327 downwards.
TTTATAAAATTCAATGGGGGGAAACAAAAGACAATGAAAAATGGTAGGGACATGATATGAAGAATTGAATTAGGTTGACCCTATCAATTGAAGATAGTAATAATTGATCTTAAAAGGAGCCTTACAAAATCTTAAATTATCGTGTTTATTGATGGCATGTGGTATTGAATATGTACAGATCAAACGTACCCTTTTCGTACCCAACCCACTTCAGTGCCAACCATTCGTCTCGTATCTTCCTCCTCCACTAACGTGTCGGTCCTTCAAAAGCTTTGGTCGATATATCTTTTTGCGGTGGAATGCCAACTCATCTGATCATTCGTGTGTGTGTGGCTAATAAGTCCAACAAAATTATTTATTAGTAGTTCTTATCTTAATAAATAGTTAATTACTCTTCTTTACCAGGTGTTTTTAAAGTAGTCAATGAATAAATGATTAATATAGTTTTAAAATTGTCAAATTAGTTAACTAAATCCAAACTAAGCAAAAAAAAAACAGATTCATGTTACTCAATTTCTTTCAACTTAACTAATTTATTTCATGAATGAGCTTCAGACTCTGCATATATAATATTTTTATTTTATTTTACTGATTTCAATAACTTATATATAAAATAGACCAGGCAGACCAAAAACAAAATTAAAATAAATTAGGCTATACACAGTTAAGAGAACTCAACCCCCACTGGACTCTTCTTTTACTTCCAAGTTTTGTTTTATAATCAAACCTCTAAGAAATTCAAATCGGGCTTCAGCTTGTAAACTAGGATTTAGTAAGCCCAATAAAGTTAAAGCCCATTAAATGTCCGAAAGAAAAAAAACCCTAATCAAAGACCTTTACTATAAATAAAAACGCTACAGCTTACCTTGCGCGTCTCTTTCTTTTCACCCGAGCCGACGAACGAACGAACGAACTCACTCAAAGCTTTTGTAGAGAGATCTTCATTTGATCCCCGGCGCGATCGCAACAATGGCGGAGAAGGCAGTCACGATCCGAACCCGTAAATTCATGACCAACAGACTTCTCTCAAGGAAGCAGTTCGTGAGTTTCTTAGCTCATTTTCAATCTCTCTAATCATGCTAATCAGTGCCTTGTGCATTTTTTGGTTTTTATCGGATTAAAGTTATAACTTAATGTTGTGTTTGGTTATTGATTGCTAGAATAGTATGATTATTGATAACGGGGGAATTAAGAAGAGTGTGAGCTTCTCGGGTCTGTATTAGTCAGTTAGGGTAGATCCGGTTAACCCCGGTTTATGTTTATGCTTGTACTGGTTTCCTTTCTATTATAATGATAATAAATTAAAAAAAAAAGAAGAAGAGTGTGAGCTGATAGTTTCTGAATCTGAGTAGCTTAATGCAATAGATTAGTCTTGAAACTCATATAACGTTGTTGGTTTGGCGTATTCGTTTTTTGGATCGGTTAGTAAGAAAATGATTGGGTTTGTGAATGTAGGTTATTGATGTTCTTCACCCTGGAAGAGCCAATGTTTCAAAGGTATGATCTTTACCATTTCAAAGACTAGTCTGTTAAAGTGGTTTTGAAATTGGTGAAATTCGTTTTTGATTTTTTTTTTTAATTTTAAAGGCTGAGCTGAAGGAGAAGCTAGCAAGGATGTACGAGGTCAAGGACCCAAATGCCATCTTTGTTTTCAAATTCAGAACCCACTTTGGAGGTGGTAAATCTTCAGGGTTTGGTTTGATCTATGACAATGTCGAGAGCGCTAAGAAGTTCGAACCCAAGTACAGACTTATCAGGGTAAGTAAATGCTCTTTCCTCTCTTCATTTATTTCCATTATATATCGATTTATTGAAACGTCTGATCTCATGCTATTTAGTCTAGAATTAGTCACTAGCTAGATACTAATACTATCAGTACTCTTGATCATTAGAGTTAAGTCTCTGCCTTCTTCTGAAAACTTGTGAGATGATATGTTTCAATATGTGATTTGTAGAATGGTCTTGACACCAAGATCGAGAAATCGAGGAAACAAATTAAGGAAAGGAAGAACCGTGCCAAGAAGATCCGTGGTGTTAAGAAGGTGAGATTAGTGTTGCTAATGACCACTCTTTACACACTGTGTTACTCACTATGGTTCTGTTTACTTATTTCTCTTTGCTTTTTACATCGCAGACCAAGGCTGGTGATCCCAAGAAGAAGTGAGAGATCACAAGACAGCATCAACCATTTTCTGTTCTTCGTAATCAACTTTTATGTTATCTTTTTGTTCTTTGTTTCATGTTAGATATTCTCTGCAACTAGACATTTAAACTTACTCGAAGGTTTTGTTCAATACTAGCTCTTCTCATCGTTTCCAGTTTCAACTAGTGGTGAAAAAAAAAACTAAACTGACTTAAACCAGAATTTGCTAATCCAATTTTGGAAAATACAAAATCATACGTTTTTTTCTGTGCATAACCTAGAACGATAATTAAAATTAAACAGATGTGCCTACTCTCATACTTTTGGCGATTTGATAGTTGTTAAAAGTGATTTTCACACATTTCTATTGAATGAAGTATGAGAAAACGGCCAAAAAAACCCTGAACTTTCAAAAAAATGCCAAATAAAGCTCCAACTCGTATTTGAGCCAAAACAAACTTCAATTTTTTTTAAATTGGCCGTTTTAATTCTAGTATTTTGTTGACTTAGCCAAATTAGAAACTCATATAAGTCCACGGTTAAATACATAAACGTCTGTTAATTCTGAAAACGTCGTCGTTTTAAAACCTAATTACACATTAATGAAACAGCGTCGTTTTACGTTTCTAAACTCACAAAACATCATCTCTTTCACGACAAACCCAGACTGCAAATCAAAATCCCTAGATTTTCTAATTCTCTACTCTCTCAATTCCCAAATCTCCGATGAAAACAAGCTGTAGTGCTAACTCCGGCGAAAGGTAATCTCTCGATGCATCTCGATTTCTTGTTAGTTTTATGGTTGTAAATGTTGGCTGTTATCTTTAGGAAGTCTCGTTCTATGTCTGAGGAAGGTGAAAGTCGTGCAACAAAGTATTCTTCTATGTCTGAGGAAGATGAGATTCGTGGATTTCCGACAAAGTGTTTCTGTGGACGTTTAAGTGTGGTTTTGATATCAAAGACGAAGGAGAATCCTGGTCGTCCCTTCTTTCGTTGTCCGAGTTTTAAAGAGGTATGGTGATCTTAATAATTGATTATTCAATTCTTACCTCATGTGACAATGTGTGTTTTTGTTCATAGGATCACTTGTTCAAATGGGTTGAAGATGCAGTATATGAAGAAGTCGAAGATGCCTTACCTAGAGTTGGTAACTTGGAAACAGAACTGGGCAATGTGAAAGCTGATGTTGAAGAGCTCAAATGCGTGATCCATGAGATGAAGGATGAGTTAGTGTGTCACAAAAGAGAAATTAAGAAGCTCAAAGTGATATGCAAGACTCTTTTGGTGTCTGCTCTCTTCTTAAGTATGGCTATGGTTTATATTTTTGTTGTTGGCAAAGTTGAAGAGAAGAAGTTCACTAGTTTGTAATGTGTCTTGTATGTTCTTTTATTTAGTGCTGTTGTTGTTATATGACTGATCGTTTATGGCTATGCTTCGGATTGTATTACTTTAAGGATTATAAATGTGATTTTTCTTTTGCTCTAATGAATTCAAGTTTGCTAAAACAAGCTTTGACAACACATATATGAAACCGAACAAAACATTGGTTAGTTCACACAATAAACGAAAGTAGAAAACATGAACTTGTCAAGTAGAAAACATGACAAGCGCATACATTATCAAGTTCAAAAACCGACCAAATCTTAATAGTCAAAGACAAAAGAAAAATACACATGCCAAACGTACATTATCAAGTTCACCCAAAAAAAAGTAGAAAACATGAACTTGTCAAGTTCACACTTGTGAGGGTTGAGATGGCTGTTGAGAGAGTCCTTGTGAGGGTCCTTGTGAGGGTCCTTGTGCTTGAGAGTATTCTCCCTACAACATTAGATCACAGTTGTTAATCATAACAATAAAGACAAGAAAACGGTAAAAGAACACACACGTACCAAATCCTTTCTTGGTCGACCTCTTGGCCTTTTTGGAGCACTCTCAACTTTGTCATTAGGACAAGTCGTCTTGTTATGACCTTCATCATGGCAATTTGAGCATGTAATGACCCTCCTATCTCGTGTCATCTTGGTCTTGTTGGATGAAGTTTCATTAAGGCCTTTCTTCCTATCATGATTACTTGGTCTTCCACGCTTCCCTAGTCTAAATGGTGGTGGCAAAACTCCTAACCTATTTAACCGAGGCCATAAGATCATACCTTGGACAGGTCTTATTCCACGGGAATATGTTTCTCGCCACTTTTGGGTTGTGTAATAGCCAGCAACATAATCTTCTGTCCTAATCTTCTTGGCTGTAATAACACAAGTAGCATGTATACAAGGGATTCCAGTGAGCTGCCATTTTACACACCCGCATGTTTTGAGATCCATGTCCACACGATAAGCAACAGAATGGTCATCAACCTCATGCACGTTTCCACAAGCAAGGTGCCTTCTCAATTCTTTAGCCTTCTCTTTGTTGAGTTCAATCTCCGCGTGTGCCTTCATAGTAAAATGTGTCTTCAACCTTTTTGCAAGAATAGCTCTCTTTGCATGACGAACCATACTTTGCCTCCTAATATCTTCTAGCATTTCAAGTAATGGTTTTTTCCTTGCTTCCCTAATGGTTTTATTGAAAGACTCACAGAGGTTGTTGAGGTTATCATTGCAAAATGACCCAACTTTAAAGAATGCTCTACTCCACGTTCTCGGGTTTTGTAGTTGGAGAGTGTCAAACGCACCTTTGTTATATTTTTTCAATACCTCTAAAGCTTCTTCAAACTCTCCTATGGTGTAGCAACCAGCTATTATCCAAAACATACGCTCTAACTCAGGATCCTTGCTGTCTCTTTTCCAGTTTGACAGTATGTGTCTTGCACACATTCGATGTTCTGCTTCTGGTAGCTCATTTTTCACAGCATTCACCAGGCCCTGCATAAGTCATTAAATAGAGAGTCAATAAAATTTATATAGAAAAAAAAATTAATTAACCTTCTACCTTCTGCTTGTCTGAAATGATGGTGATTTTAGAGCCATCTTGTAGTCCCAAATCTTCCTTCAACAATTGCACAAACCACTCCCAATTTATGTTATTCTCCACCTCCACTACAGCCCAAGCAATTGGAACTATTCTATTGTCACCATCTCTTCCAACAGCAGCCAATAAGTGTCCTTTTATATCCCATTTGAGAAATGCTCCATCTAAGCCAATGATGGGCCTACAAGTTTCAATCCAGGTCTCTCTTTGAGCTGTAAAACACATGTAGAGGCGATCAAATCTCTGTTTGCTCTGTACCACAGGCCCTGGAACAGTCTCAATCTTCATAGTAGAGTACATATTAGATTTTAGGACCTCAGCTTGGTAGTCCCAAATCCGAGAAAAGTGAGCTTCATGGCTGGCTTTCCTTCCTCTGTAAAGCTTAGCCTTTGCTTTTCCACACTGCTCCTCTGTGACTGTGAGATTATATTCTCGCTTTATCTCTTCTGCCATCTCTGTCCTAGTAAACTTAGGATTTATTCTTAGCCTTTCCTCAAAGAGCATGGCAATAGAAGAAGTCTTCAACATCTTCGAGTACCCTGACCTAATGCAACAATGCTCATTCACATATACCTTCACTTGCATCTTATGTCTTCTTCTTTCATATGAACAATAAATTCTCCAAGGACACTTAGACTCCACATCAGTGCATTTTGCACCAACTGACTTAGCACAAGACTTGTAAAGCTTGATATCATACCTAGATCGCAGAGAGTACCTAAGCAGAGCCACTTTAAAATCAGACGCACATCCATACGTTTTCCCCAAATAGATAAGCTCTTCACAACCAAGTGTATTTGCAACCTCTTCTCTACGCTCATACTCTTCTTCATCATCATCAGATGACAATGGGTCTGGGATTTTATCATCATCCCAAATGTCATCACCACTGTCTCCGTCACTCACATCACCTTCGTCTCCTGCATCATCTCCAAAGTGAGCTCTTAAATCCCCGACAACTTCTTCTTCTACACCAATACCATTCTCCTCAGCGTCAATATCATTATCACCTTCATTGCCACCTTCTTCATCCACTTGATTCTCTTGCTCAATTGTAGCTTCTCTAGCTTTCCTAACACTTTCCACTTCAGGCTCCTCAGTACGACGAGTCCGAAGTAGCCCCATCGTCCTAGCCATCCTCTGCGTCGTCAATATCTCAGAGATTTGGGAATTGAGAGAGTAGAGAATTAGAAAATCTAGGGTTTTTGATTTGCAGTCTGGGTTTGTCGTGAAAGAGATGATGTTTTGTGAGTTTAGAAACGTAAAACGACGCTGTTTCATTAATGTGTAATTAGGTTTTAAAACGACGACGTTTTCAGAATTAACAGACGTTTATGTATTTAACCGTGGACTTATATGAGTTTCTAATTTGTCTAAGTCAACAAAAGACTAGAATTAAAACGGCCAATTTAAAAAAAAATTGAAGTTTGTTTTGGCTCAAATACGAGTTGGAGCTTTATTTGGCTTTTTTTTTAAAGTTCAGGGTTTTTTTGGCCGTTTTCTCAATGAAGTATATAGGCATTTGCTTTTAAGTTTCGGAGACTATGAAAAAGAGAGAGAACGTTAAATAAACTTCTCTTTTTATGACATAGAACCTACCACATAGCCAGTCATGCACCCAATTACAAATGCTTTTTAATTTTGTAAAACGAAAAGATAATTAGTTACGGTTTACATTGGGCTTGTGTGTGTTTTTGTCTAAATAAGTACACATGGGATCTACCACGGAGTCACGTTTACCTAACGCTCTTTCTTAGGACTTTTCGTTGGGACCGAGAGACGTCAGGACACAACAGACCGCAATAATACGCAAGTGCGTGTAGGAGTGGGTGACCACTTGCTTGCCTATTCGTGAAAACGTTTCCAACCTACGAAACACCGAAACTACCCCTGGCTGGGCCGAAGAATCCCATGCCCCTACCCACCCAACCCAATCAACAAGCGCGTAACCAACCAAACCAATCCTCGTGAACCCACCACTTCTCTCTCTCAACCGCATCTGGTTCCTTTGGCTCTTAACCCGATCGCGAGCTCAAGCTATAGCCCCAGATCTATTTTTATTCCCCGGTGATTTTTTTGCGTTTCGTCATGACATCTGATCAACGCGACGTCGTTTTCTCCCTCGAATCACCGGATCTAGAAGAAGGAGCCGCTGGAGATGGAGGAGAGTCCGATACCGACGAGAATGATGACGTGGCGATTCCCGAAACAAACGAAGAACCCGAAGACGACGATCCGGAAGAGGAAGATCTAACGGCCGTAACCGTAACCGTCTCCGCCTCCTCAACAGACGCCGTAACCGTCGCGCTCCCAGCCGGATCCGCCGTCCCGGTCTCCGTGATCCCCGTCGACTCCTCCGACCCGAAATGGCACCGCGTGACGGAGATCGTCCACCACCAGAGACCACTCCCGCCGCCGACGCCGATCGACGACTCTCGCCGCCTCTTCCAGAGGCTCTGGACCGACGAGGACGAGATCGAGCTCCTCCGCGGGTTCCTCGACTACGTGGCGACGCACAGAGGAGGGAACAGCTCGCACCCGCCCGATACGGCGCCGTTTTACGAGATGATCAAGTCCAAGCTCCAGCTCGAGTTCAACAAGAACCAGCTCGTGGAGAAGCTGAGGCGGCTCAAGAAGAAGTACAGGAACGTGATGAGCAAGATTAGCTCTGGCAAGGAAGTGTTCTTCAAGAGCCCTCACGATCAGTCTACCTTCGAGATCTCGAGGAAGATTTGGAATCAGACTGGGAAGATCATTGGGTTTGAGGATAACAATGCGATGGATTTTGAGGAGACTAATACTAATGGTAACTACTTTAACAGCCCTGGTGGTTTGAATCCGAGTAATGTTGAGATTGATTCTGAGAACGGAGTTGAGAGGAGATTGATGATGAGTAGTAGTAGCGGAGGATCAAGAAAACGATCAAGATCGAGAATAGGGAAGATCGAGGAAGACAACAAACCTATCATCACTCCCTCTGAGGGGCAAACACCTAACGCAGCTAGCAATGTGAACCTCAACGAGCCGGCGACAGCTGTTGTCGGAGGAAACATTGGTGTTCTGATTGAAGAGACTGTGAAGAACTGCGTTTCTCCTGTGATCAAGGAGATGATGAACGGGACGACGAGTATGATGATGGCTGCAATGGGAGGTGGTGGTAATGGTCATGGCTTTGGCTCGTTTAGTCCCGTGTTTACACGGCCGTTAGGTTACGGCGTTGAAGGAGGGAACAAGGCGGTGAGTGATGAGCGGTGGAGGAAGCAACAGATTCTGGAGCTGGAAGTGTATTCGAGGAGATTAGAGCTGGTTCAAGAGCAGATTAGAGCTACATTGCATGAGTTAAAGACCATGCCGAGTGGTGTATGATGATGATGATGAAACAAGAAGAGGGAATAATAAGACAATAACCAGTTAGGTTGATATTTGATATGAGTTTAACCTTCTGGAGTGTGTGTGGTGAGTTATTATTAGTATGAGAGATTTTAATATTTTTCAAGTTATAAAATTTGCTTAAGGTATTATTATTGTGATGTTTCTCTAGGTTTGATTTTTGTTTTCTTCTTTAAATTATTTGTCAATAGGGATGAATCATAGTGGGGGTTTGTGTATAACCTTTGTATTAGATTTATAGTTTTCTCGTATAACCTTTGTTTCATCATGATGCAGTTACTGAAGTGTATTATTATTATTATATTTGACACATGACTTGAATCAATTACTTAAAAACTTTATTAAGAGAACACCTTGTTTCTCAAATTCTTTTGGGGTGAAACGCAATACGACAACTGACACCAGATTATCAGAAAAAATCCAGATTTAAAGTAATAAATTGCTAGAATGCAGAAAATTAGTTATACACGTGAAGAGGTGGAAGGTTAGGTGTGGATTTCGTATGTTTAGCACGTGGTATTGGTTTGTTATGTACTTAGTGCTAAAAGTATATATGATGAGGTATAATACGCAATCGTTGCTCTACTTTATAGACGGTAGTACTATCGCTCTCACTCTATCTACCACCATTAACACCTCTCTCTCTATATCTATCTCTTTTGTGGACCAGTCTTTACTCTCTCCAGCTTGGTAAGTTCATTACGTTTCTTTTGAACTCTTCATCTGTTTTCTAAACATCTTCAGGTTCGATTTCAACTCAAGAACAAGAATTTGTTTGCTCTGCCTCATTCACTCATTTGTTTCATCCAATCGTTTTAGACACTGCTTTAATCATCAGTCATTGTCATGTTAAACTCCTAAATCTTGGGATTAGTTTGAGATTACATTGTCTTGCTGTGTAGTAGAGTCTCTTTGTGATCTGATCTCCAGTAACCAAATCTGGGAAGTTAATCTTGCAGGAATTACAAAGATCTTTATAGCATGGAGTACTCAATCAAGGATGACGTGACTCAAGTAAATCCATATTTTTCTAGTATTTTTGTTTTTTTTTTTGTTTTCTAATTAATTGTTACATTGGAGTCAAAAACTTTGTCTTAAGTTTCTTTGTTGAAGTTATGTACTTAGTTCCATGTATTTTGCATGCTGTGTGACAGTTGATAGGTAACACTCCAATGGTGTACCTAAACAACATTGTAGATGGTTGTGTTGCTCGTATCGCCGCTAAGCTTGAGATGATGCAGCCTTGCTCTAGTGTCAAGGACAGGTATATATATATATATATATAACTTATCTTGTCTGCTCCAAAACATGCTTATGTTCTTTTTCTATTTTTTTTGTTTTGTTTGCTCCAAATTTGTTTAATTGAATGATATCTTCTGCTTGGTAGAATTGCTTATGGAATGATTAAAGATGCAGAAGACAAGGGACTCATTTCTCCCGGCAAGGTACAAACAATTAAAACAAATAAGCTCATTAATATTAGAATCAAAATTCTTAGTTTAAAAATCTTTGTGATTTACTTACTACATTCAGAACATATTGATTGAGCCAACATCTGGTAACACCGGGATTGGTATAGCAATGGTCGGAGCAGCTAGAGGTTACAAAGTTGTGATTACAATGCCTGCATCAGTGAGCATTGAGAGAAGAATAGTACTTCTAGCATTAGGTGCAGAGCTTCACCTCACTGATCCAAGCAAAGGCGTTATAGGAGTCATTGTCAAAGCTGAAGAGATATTAAGCAAAACTCCAGATGGTTTCATGCTAGAGCAATTCAGAAACCCTTCAAACCCACAAGTATATATTTATGGACTCTCCTTTCACATCACTCTTTTTCTACATATTCTTTTTAATTTAATAAAAAATTGGTTTCTCTGCAGTCTCATTACGAAACCACTGGTCCAGAGATATGGAGAGACTCTGCAGAGAAAGTAGATATGTTGGTTGTTGGTGTTGGGACTGGTGGAACGATCTCTGGAGCAGGGAAGTTTCTCAAGGAGAAGAATAAAGACTTTAAGGTACAAACCTGATATATTACAGAACATTTGTTAGATACTACTCAGAGCATTTTTTTTATCAACAGGTTTATGGTGTGGAACCTGCAGAGAGTGCTGTACTCAAGCTTACAACTCTTGTTCTTGAGCATTCAACTCTAATATTTAAACAAAAAAAAATTATTAATATTAGAATCAAAGTTAATATTAGAAGGCAACCTGGTGAGTTAGTCTCTCTTTTTGGCACTCAAGCTTTTAAATATTTTTCAGCTGGTCCAATAAGTACTTATCTTCAGCAGGGAAATTGGTCATGATCCAAAGTGTCTTAACAGCAGTTCCTTCCTACTCCATGTCGTACTTTGAACTGCCAGTCTCGCTCTGCAATCGTCTGCAATCTGCAGTGACGAGATACTGGTGGGATAACAATGAAAGCACCCGGAAGATGGCATGGATTTCGTGGGACTCGATGGCTAAACCGAAAGCAGCAGGAGGTTTGGGCTTCCGGGATTTTCAAAGCTATAATGTTGCATTACTAGCAAAAGTGGGCTGGCGCTTGCTACAAAATCCCAACTGCCTGCTTGGTAGAGTGCTTTTCGGAAAATATTGCCCTCAAAATAACATCCTTCTCGCTTCTGAATCCTCAGCTATGTCGCATGGATGGCGAAGTATTTTGAAGGGGAGGGACCTGTTGATTAAGAACATGGGATGGCTAGTAGGCAATGGCCAGTCTATCTCGGTTTGGAGAGACCCATGGCTAAACCCCTGTCACAAAGAAAGACCAATGGGACCAGTATGTGAATCTCTCTTGGAGCTCAAGGTTTCAGACCTGTTGCAGGCTGAATCGTGTGACTGGGACCTGCAAAAAATTCAACTCTACCTCCCTGGGTATGAGGAAAAGATACAGAGGATAAGGACAAGCCAAACCGGGGCTCCGGATAAACTTATTTGGCTGGGAACGAAGATAGGAGAGTACTCCGTCAAGTCAGGGTATTTCTCTGCAGTAGACTTTCTTGAGGCTGGAAATGCACTTGCAGGAGAAGATCCTATCAACTGGAATAAGAGCATCTGGAGACTCGATGTAGCTCCAAAAGTTAAGCTCTTCTCTTGGAAGCTGCTAAAAGGTGCTCTTCCTGTGGGCGAACGACTAGTTGAGCGTCATGTGCCGCTAGACCCGCGATGTAAGCGCTGTGGAGGCTCCGAATCTATAATTCATCTGTTCTTTCACTGTCCATATGCCCAAAAGGTGTGGAGTCTTGCGCCTTTCAAGGCCGAGGTGGAGAGCAGCGGAATGGTAGATTTGGCAGCAAATTGGGCGGCTATCTGCTCCAAAACTTGTCTCCCCCCCTCGGGGGTAGTCTCTGATACACTTGCTCCGTGGATCCTCTGGCACTTGTGGAAAGCGCGCAACAAATTTGTCTTTGAAGGCCATTCGGGATCGCCAGAGGACACCCTATCAACAGCGATATCTTTAGCAAAAGAATGGGACTCCCAGCAGCGAAAGGAGCAGAAGCCTTCTCACCTCCAAAGAAAGATGCCAGAAGCCCACCTCCCACCTGGTGCGGTGACCATCAGATCCGATGCAGCCTGGAACCCTCGAGGCACAGCGGCGGGTTTAGGCTGGGTTATCCACTCCCCTTCAGGTATTAGGACGTTCAAATGTAGTACCTCTCAAGTGACTTCAGCTCCAATGGCGGAAGCTTTAGCACTGTTTGAAGCTGTCAAAGCAGGAACTAGAGAAGAGCTGAAGGTGGTTTGTTTCGAGGCGGACTCGTCCCAGCTAATAGATGCTTTAAACTCTGGAAGATGCATACCTGAGCTCTATGGAATTCTTGCTGATATTATATCTTTTGCGTCTATTTTCGAGTTTGTCTCCTTTGTCTGGATTTCTCGGGAGAGAAATGGTCAGGCTGATATGCTAGCAAAGACTGCTTTATTAGCAGCTGAAACAATTGTAGTTGAGGGAACACTTATGGCCCCAACTAACTGATTTAAGATTAATGAATTATGTGTTACAAAAAAAAAAAGAATGATATCTTCTGCTTGGTAGAATTGCTTATGGAATGATTAAAGATGCAGAAGACAAGGGACTCATTTCTCCCGGCAAGGTACAAACAATTAAAACAAATAAGCTCATTAATATTAGAATCAAAATTCTTAGTTTAAAAATCTTTGTGATTTACTTACTACATTCAGAACATATTGATTGAGCCAACATCTGGTAACACCGGGATTGGTATAGCAATGGTCGGAGCAGCTAGAGGTTACAAAGTTGTGATTACAATGCCTGCATCAGTGAGCATTGAGAGAAGAATAGTACTTCTAGCATTAGGTGCAGAGCTTCACCTCACTGATCCAAGCAAAGGCGTTATAGGAGTCATTGTCAAAGCTGAAGAGATATTAAGCAAAACTCCAGATGGTTTCATGCTAGAGCAATTCAGAAACCCTTCAAACCCACAAGTATATATTTATGGACTCTCCTTTCACATCACTCTTTTTCTACATATTCTTTTTAATTTAATAAAAAATTGGTTTCTCTGCAGTCTCATTACGAAACCACTGGTCCAGAGATATGGAGAGACTCTGCAGAGAAAGTAGATATGTTGGTTGTTGGTGTTGGGACTGGTGGAACGATCTCTGGAGCAGGGAAGTTTCTCAAGGAGAAGAATAAAGACTTTAAGGTACAAACCTGATATATTACAGAACATTTGTTAGATACTACTCAGAGCATTTTTTTTATCAACAGGTTTATGGTGTGGAACCTGCAGAGAGTGCTGTACTCAAGCTTACAACTCTTGTTCTTGAGCATTCAACTCTAATATTTAAACAAAAAAAAATTATTAATATTAGAATCAAAGTTAATATTAGAAGGCAACCTGGTGAGTTAGTCTCTCTTTTTGGCACTCAAGCTTTTAAATATTTTTCTTGAGTCTAACACACATATTGTAATGAACATAACATTTCATTGGTTACACGGTTTGTAGGTCCACATGGGATCCAAGGTATTGGAGCTGGACTCATCCCAGACAATTTGGATTTTAGCGTTCTTGATGAAGTCATTCAAGTAATGTTGTAGCTAAAACTTTATCAGTATTTTTTTTTGTGTGTCTGTTCTTGAACTCTATTAGCTATCTCCATTTTCAGGTGACAAGTGTGGAAGCAATTGAAACAGCCAAACTTCTTGCCCTGAAAGAAGGATTATTGGTATAATTAAATCTGTCGGTTTATTGATTTTCTTTTCGGTTTAAACCATAAAAACCAACGTTTATGATAAGTGTTATTGTCTGTCAGGTTGGAATATCATCCGGAGCTGCTGCGGCCGCTGCTATAAAAGTGGCAAAACGGCCAGAAAACGCTGGGAAGCTCATAGTTGTAAGTGAAACAGAGTTATAATAAACCAACCTTTTATCTTTAGGCCGAAATCAAACCGGATTTTAAAATGAATAACTCGGTTATCTACTTATCTCGTCCGGTATGCAGGTGGTTTTCCCGAGTGGCGGGGAACGTTACTTATCGACTCCAATGTTCGACTCGATCAGATGTGAAGCAGAGAATTTGGCAATTGAATGAGAGAGACTTATCATCCACTACTAGTCTACTACTACTACTTAATTCGGTTCGGTTATGTAATAAAGTATCAAGATACTGGTTTTCTCATTTTTGACAACACATAAGAAGTGTTGTTTGACTTGAAATGACGTAATATTGCGTCCAGAATAAATTAAGAAAATTCTAGACATGCATGTAATGTACGTAAACGTAAGTAACGTATGTTGATAAATTTCTACAAAGAACAAATAAACAAAATTAAAGCGAAATCCTCGCCGATTTGCTAATGTTTAAAGCAATCTAATTACTCTATACTAGTGTCCAAGAAACTAAACTTGTCAACGTGAGGTGGCAGAAAATGTTAGGGAATTATGTAGTAACAATTAAAAAATAGGCTGTAAGAAACATAACTAACACTACTATAGAAATGTAGTATTAAAGTATTCATCACGAGTTTCATGCGCTGTGTTAATTATATATTGTACGTGGCAATTATTGATGCATGCGTAGTGTACTTGATGATATATTTATGTCATTCTCTTTTTCCTCCTAAATTTTCCAACTTGAATAATTTCTCCTCTTTATGTTTGATTTTCATCATAAGAACACCAATGCATGCTTTGCATTACTCGCTGAGATACATCATTTGCTACATCTTTTTAATTAGTTTGATACACTCATGTTTTTCTGCTGTTCAAACCTGCGTTCGACTCTGGTTTTCATTTTTTCCAGTTTGAGTTTTAAAAATCATAAATTGTCTCGTTTTCACTCCACTGAATCGAATCCGAAGCAGTTTTAAAGCGGACACTGTCTTGTTGCTTACACAGTCGCTGATTGGTTCTTTAACTCTTGCAGGAACTTCAAAGACCCTTATTAGCATGGAGTGCTTTATCAAGGATGACGTGACTCAAGTACATCCGAGATCTTATGAACTTTTTCCATCAGTTTTTTTTGATGAAATTTCAAATTTATTCATCCTTTATGGGAACTAACATTTACAAAGAATAAGAGTTTTTGTAACTACTTTGCTAAGCTATGTTGGACTAAGTATAAACTAAAATAAGGTAAAGAAGATAGAGGAGCTTCATGACTACATAGTGTGGGTCAGTTGTAACGGTCACGTTCTAAGTTTCTCTGTTCCCGTTTTGTACTTAGTTCCTTGTGATTTGTTCTATGTGTTATCTGACAGTTGATAGGTAACACTCCGATGGTGTACCTGAATAACATCGTAGATGGTTTTGTTGCTCCGTTGCTCGTATAGCCTCAAAGCTTGAGATGATGGAGCGTTGCTCTAGTGTCCTTTAACTGATGGTCTACCTTTAGAATTTATAGGTAAAGATCGCAGTTATTATGTAATTTCTCGTCAATGTGATATTAATTACTAGCCAAAGAAAATATGTAATTCCTAGTCAAAGTAAATATACATATCTAATTTGAGTATTTTTATTTGTTTCTTATTACCAAATTAAATAAACTCATTGATGAAATTATCATTTTAACTTCTAGTCAAAGTAAATATACATATATGGTTTAGCAGGTTTGGATATTGTCTGGAGCTGCTGCAGCCGCTGCCTTTAAGGTGGCAAAACATCCATAAAACGCTCGGAAGCTCATAGTTATAAGTGAAACAGAGCTATTAGCCTATTACTTTGCAATTCCAGTTACATAAGTCTTCCCTTCCTAATCCAAAAGTCAGACCTGATTTTAAAGAAAACTACTTTGGTTATTGTCCGTTTTTTCAAGTGGGTTTTCCCTAGCGGTTGGGAACATTACATATCAACTCAATTATTCAAGTAAAGAATATGACATTTGAATAAAGCAGACTGCACCATATTCTGTGTGATATATTTCACTTTATCAACTCCGAATGTATAAAATAAAAACTATTGGATTACAAATTTTATGTGTGAATTGATGTCTAATAAATTCGGTAATTAACATATTATTTTCTCTGGTTTGTTTTGGCTTCAAAACTTGATACTTAATACGATTATTGCTCAATCAAATTCAATTTTCCAGATAATACGTTGAAACATTACATTATTATTAACAGTTTGGATTGAAGATTGTGGAAGAGGAAATAGATCAAAGGACAAGAGACTATAGACAAGCACATCATAGAATTCACTTTTAGATAAGTTTATTCTTTGAATCACATAAGATTTAACATATAAAAGGTTTACATATGTTATCATATAAGACGAATCATTATTTGTTGTACGTATAAAGATATTAGCAACTAGCAAGGATAATAGCAATTACATTGGGGAGGAACTATAGGAGCAGTGATCTCATCACACCTTCCAATTCCTTTGTATTCAGCCATGCACTTATCTCTGCATTTCTTTCCTCCTTCACATGTCCACGTTTGAAAACAATCCTTTGCTTCTCCAATCATTTTCTTGTTTCCTATTAATTATAATTGTAACAAAATATAACAAAAAAAAACATTTACATTGACGTCACAAAATTCTCAGTTAAACTAAGAATATAACAAAAAAAATTTGTTTGTGGAGAAATTTTCTAAACAAATAATAAAACTTTACCCGAAGAAGAAATGATGAAAACGACCATGAGTACAAAGATAACAGAAGAAAAAGAGATCTTCATTTTTTTTTTCTTTAGGCTTAAGATGATTGAAGAGAATAAACTTTAACTGATGACCAACTTTTCGGATTACATTATATTTATAGGCAAAAATAACGCAAATGTGAATTTTTAGTCAAACTACTATTTAATACCTAGGCATAGTAAATATGTAACTCCTAGTCAAAGTAAATGCATATATATATATATATATATATATATATTTATAGTAATGTCTTACTTGGTTAGTAATTTTTTTATTTCTTATTACCAAATTATAAAATTATCTCTTGAATAATTTTTGTAGAAATATTAAATAAAACTCATTGATGAAATTCCAGTCTTTATGATATTTTTAGTCAAAGTAAATATACATATATTCTTATATTTATTCCTAGTCAAAGTAAATATACATTTGATTTTCTGCCTATATGAGTACTTTCTTATTTCTTAATACCACATATAATAATTTTCATGAACAATTTTGTCTACAAACATTAAAAACACGCACAAATTACATTTTAATTTTTATGGTATGTATTTTCTATCGACACCTATTTTCACTTTGTTTCTCATTCTGAAAAAGTTTTTTTTTTTGACTACCATATATTGAAAAGCATAAGAATTATCTATAACAATAATTTTCATAAAATATTATTTTCTCTCTGTGGTTTAATTTGGCTTAAAAACTTGATATTTCATAGGATTATTGCTCAATCAAATTATATTTTCGAGATAATACGTTGAATAAATACACTAGCAGGGCCGGTATATTATATGGGGCGGTAAATGTGACTCCCAGGGCCCACTCCAATTTTTTTTTGAGTTTTTCTTTTGTTAAGATATATGTATTAGTTTGCAATTTAAATAATTTTTTTAAAAATGTAATCAAATAAAATATTTTAATCTAGATTAAATATTTTTTGTTAGTTACTTTTAGATTTTTTTTTAATAATAATTAAAAAATAATAATGATAGGGCCTACATTTTTTCCCAATGGCCTACTATGATGACGTTAACCTAACGAAAATATTGAATTTTTCGATGAATGTTCTATATATTGAAGCTTATAATCTTTAGTATTGTTTTAATATTTCTAAACACATTCTACATTTGCATTAATATATATTAAACTCTTTTTCATGGTACATGGATATCGTTTTAATTTTTTGTCAATTAATTTAGTAAAATTTCGTAATACTCCCTTAATTGGTGAATTAACCACTATAAAATCGCTATTTTCTAGAAAAACGGAGACAAAAAAAGTTCCAAACCTCTTTGAATTTCATCATATGTTGGTGAATGATGAAATTATGCATTAAAATAGTATCTTCATATTTTTGAAATTTTCTCTAAATCTATGTGTTAACCACTATGAAAATATTGAGTTTTTCGGTAAATGCTCTATATACTTAAGCCTATGATCTTTAGTGTTGTTTTAAATTTTCTAAACACATTCTACATTTGTATTAATGTATATTAAATTCTCTTTCATGGTACATGGGCATCGTTTTAATTTTTTGTCAATTAATTTAGTAAAACTTCATAATACTCCCTTAATTGGTGGATTATCCCTTATAAAATCGCTATTTTCTAGAGAAACGGAGACAACAAAAGTTCCAAACCTCTTTAAGCTTCATCATATGTTAATGCATGATGCAACAATGCATTAATTCAGTATTTTCAAATTTTTGAATTTAAAATCTATATGTTAACCCTTACGAAAATATTGAATTTTTCATTATATGCTCTGTATACTTAAGCCTATGATCTTTAGTATTGTTTTCAAATTTCTAAACACATTTTACATTTGTGTTAATGTATATTAAACTCTCTTTCATGGTACATAGGGATCGTTTTAATTTTTTGTCAATTAATTTAGTAAAACTTCATAATACTCCCTAAATTGGTGGATTAATCACTATAAAATCGCTATTTTCTAGAGAAACGTACACAACCAAAGTTCTAAACCTCTTTGAACTTCATCATATGTTAGTGAATGATGCACTATGCATTAAAAAAGTGTTTTGATATTTTTAATTTTTTCAAAATCTATGTGTTAACCCCTACGAAAATATTGAGTTTTTCGGTAAATGCTCTATATACTTAAGCCTATGATCTTTAGTGTTGTTTTAAAATTTCTAAACACATTCTACATTTGTATTAATGTATATTAAACATAATTTCATGGTACATGGACATCATTTCAATTTTTTGTCAATTAATTTAGTAAAACTTCATAATACTCCCTAAATTGGTGGAATAACCATTAAAAATTGCTATTTTCTAGAGAAGCGAAAACAACAAAATTTCCAAACCTCTTTGACCTTTTTTCATATGTTGGTGAATAATGAAATTATGCATTAAAATAGTATTTTCATATTTTTGAAATTTTTTCTAAAATATTGAGTTTTTCGGTAAATGCTCTATATACTTAAGCCTATGATCTTTAGTGTTGTTTTTAAATTTTTAAACACATTATACATTTGTATTAATATATATTAAATTATTTTTCATAGTACATGGACATCGTTTTAATTTTTGTCAAATTAATTTAGTAAAACTTCATAATACTCCCAAAATTGGTGGACTATGCCTTATAAAATTGCTATTTTCTAGAGAAACGGAGACAACAAAAGTTTAAAACCTCTTTGAACTTCAATATATTTTGGTGAATGATAAAACTATGCATTAATACAGTATTTTTATATTTTTGAATTTTTCTCAAAATTTATTGTGTTAACCCATACGAAAATATTGAATTTTTCGGTATATGCTCTATATACTTAAGCCTATGATCTTTAGTGTTGTTTTAAATTTTTTAAACATATTCTACATTTGTATTAATGTATATTAAAGTCTCTTTCATAGTACATGGGGATCTTTTTAATATTTTGTCAATTAATTTAGTAAAACTTCATAATACTCCTTAAATTGGTGGTCTATGCCTTATAAAATCGCTATTTTCTAGAGAAACAGAGACAATAAAAGTTCCAAACCTCTTTCAACTTCATCATATGTTGGTGAAGGAGGAAACTATGCATTAAAATAGTATTTAATATTTTGGAAAATCTCTCAAAATCTATATGTTAACCCCCCTTACGAAAATATTAAATTTTTCGGTATATGCTCTATATACTTAAGCCTATGATATTTAGTGTTGTTTTAAAATTTCTAAACCCATTCTACATTTGTGTTAATGTATATTTAACTCTCTTCGTGGTACACGGACATCGTTTTGATTTTTTTGTCAATAATTTTAGTAAAACTTCATAATACCCCCTAAATTGTTGGATTAACTACTATAAAATCGCTATTTTCTAGAGAAACGAAGACAACAAAAGTTTCAAACCTCTTTAACCTTCATCATATGTTGGTGAATGATGAAATTATGCATTAAAATAGTATTTTTATATTTTTGAAAATTTCCCAAAATCTATGTGTCCCTACAAAAATATTGAATTTTTCGATATACGCTCTATAAACTTAAGCCTATGATCTTTATGTTGTTTTAAAATTTCTAAACACATTCTACATTTGTATTAATGTATATTAAACTCTTTTTCATGGTACTTGGGCATCTTTTAAAATTGTTTGTCAATTAATTTAGCAAAACTTCATAATACTTCCTAAATTGGTGGACTAACCATTATAAAATCGCTATTTTCTAGAGAAACGAAGACAACAAAAGTTCCAAACCTCTTTAACCTTCATCATATGTTGGTGAATGATGAAATTATGGATTAAAATAGTATTTTTATATTTTTGAAAATTTCTCAAAATCTATATGTTAACCCATACGAAAATATTGAATTTTTCGATATACGCTCTATATACTTAAGCCTATGATCTTTAGTGTTGTTTTAAAATTTCTAAATACATTATACATTTGTATTAATGTATATTAAACTCTATTTCATGGTACTTGGACATCTTTTAAAATTGTTTGTCAATTAATATAGCAAAACTTTATAATACTTCATAAATTGGTGGACAAACCACTATAAAATTGCTATTTTCTAGAGAAACAAAGACAACAACAGTTCCAAACCTATTTAACCTTCATCATATGTTGGTGAATGATGAAATTATGCATTGAAATAGTATATTTATATTTTTGAAAATTTATCAAAATATATGTGTTAACCCCTACGAAAATATTGAATTTTTCGATATACGCTCTATATACTTAAGCATATGATCTTTAGTGTTGATTTAAAATTTCTAAACATATTCTATATTTGTATTAATATATATTAAACTATCGTTTATGGTACACGGACATCGTTTCAATTTTTTTTCAATTATTTTAGTATAACATTATAATACTACTTAAATTGGTGGACTAACCACTATAAAATCACTTTTATCTAGAGAAACAGAGACAAAAAAAGTTTCAAACCTCTTTGAACTTCATCATATGTTAGTGCATGATGCAGCTATGCATTACTACAATATTTTCATATTTTTGATTTTTCTCAAAATCTATGTGGTAACCCCTACGAAAATATTGAACTTTTCCGTAAATGCTCTATTTACTTAAGCCTATGACCGGTAGTGTTGTTTTCAAATTTCTAAACACATTCTAAATTTGTACTAATGTATATTAAACTCAATTTTATGGTACATGGGCATCATTTTATTTTTATGTCTATTAATTCAGTAAAACTTCATAATACTCCTTAAATTGGTAGACTAACCATTATAAAATCGTTATTTTCTAGAGAAACGGATACAACAAAAGTCCAAACCTATTTGACCTTCATCATATGTTGGTGAATGATGAAACTATGCATTAAAATAGTATTTTCATATTTTTGTAAATTTCTCAAAATTTATGTGTTAACCCCTACGAAAATATTGAGTTTTTCGGTAAATGCTATGTATACTTAAGCCTATGATATTTAGTGTTGTTTAAAATTTCTAAACACATTCTACATTTGTATTAATGTATATTAAACTCTATTTCATGGTACTTGGGGATCTTTTAAAATTGTTTGTCAATTAATTTAGCAAAAATTCATAATACTTTCTAAATTGGTGGACTAACCACTATAAAATTGCTATTTTCTAGAGAAACGAAAACAACAAAAGTTTCAAACCTCTTTGATCTTCATCATTTGTTGGTGAAGGATTAAAATAGGATTTTCATATTTTTGAAATTTTCTCTAAATCTATGTGTTAACAACCCCTACGAAAATATTAAAGTTTTCGGTATATGCTCTATATACTTAAGCTTATGATATTTAGTGTTGTTTTAAAATTTCTAAACCCATTCTACATTTGTGTTAATGTATATTAAACTCTCTTTCGTGGTACACGAACATCATTTTAATTTTTTTTGTCAATTAATTTAGCAAAACTTCATAATACTTCATAAATTGGTGGACTAACCACTATAAAATCGCTATTTCTAGAGAAACGAAGAAAACAAAAGTTCCAAACCTATTTAAACTTCATCATATGTTGGTGAATGATGAAATTATGCATTAAAATAGTATTTTTATATTTTTGAAAATTTCTTAAAATCGATGTGTTAACCCCTACGAAAATATTGAATTTTTTTTGATATACGCTCTATATACTTAAGCCTATGATCTTTAGTGTTGATTTAAAATTTCTAAACATATTCTATATTTGTATTAATATATATTAAACTCTCTTTTATGGTACACGGGTATCTTTTCAATTTTTTTTCAATTATTTTAGTATAACACTATAATACTCCTTAAATTGGTGGACTAACCACTATAAAATCGCTATTATCTAGAGAAACGGAGACAAAAAAGTTTCAAACCTCTTTGAACTTCATCATATGTTAGTGCATGATGCAGCTATGCATTAATACAATATTTTCATATTTTTGATCTTTTCTCAAAATCTATGTGTTAACCCCTACGAAAATATTGAACTTTTCCGTAAATGCTCTATTTACTTAAGCCTATGACCGGTAGTGTTGTTTTAAAATTTCTAAACACATTCTAAATTTGTATTAATGTATATTAAACTCAATTTCATGGTACATGGGCATCATTTTACTTTTTATGTCTATTAATTTAGTAAAATTTCATAATACTCTCTAAATTGGTGTACTAACCATTATAAAATCGCTATTTTCTAGAGAAACGGATACAACAAAAGTCAAAACCTTTTTGACCTTGATCATATGTTGGTGAAGGATGAAACTATGCATTAAAATAGTATTTTCATATTTTTGTAATTTTCTCAAAATCTATGTGTTAACCCCTACGAAAATATTGAGTTTTTCGGTAAATGCTATGTATACTTAAGTCTATGATGTTTAGTGTTGTTTAAAATTTCTAAACACATTCTACATTTGTATTAATGTATATTAAACTCTATTTCATGGTACTTGGGGATCTTTTAAAATTGTTTGTCAATTAATTTAGCAAAAATTCATAATACTTTCTAAATTGGTGGACTAACCACTATAAAATTGCTATTTTCTAGAGAAACGAAAACAACAAAAGTTTCAAACCTCTTTGATCTTCATCATTTGTTGGTGAAGGATTAAAATAGGATTTTCATATTTTTGAAATTTTCTCTAAATCTATGGGTTAACAACCCCTACGAAAATATTAAATGTTTCGGTATATGCTCTATATTCTTAAGCCTATGATATTTAGTGTTGTTTTAAAATTTCTAAACCCATTCCACATTTGTGTTAATGTATATTAAACTCTCTTTCGTGGTACACAAACATCGTTTTAATTTTTTTTGTCAATTAATTTAGCAAAACTTCATAATACTTCATAAATTGGTGGACTAACCACTATAAAATCGCTATTTTCTAGAGAAACGAAGACAACAGAAGTTCCAAACCTCTTTAACCTTCATCATATGTTGGTGAATGATGAAATTATGCATTAAAATAGTATTTTTATATTTTGATATACGCTCTATATACTTAAGCCTATGATCTTTAGTGTTGATTTAAAATTTCTAAACATATTCTATATTTGTATTAATATATATTAAACTCTCTTTTATGGTACACGGGTATCGTTTCAATTTTTTTTTAATTATTTTAGTATAACACTATAATACTCCTTAAATTGGTGGACTAACAACTATAAAATCGCTATTATCTAGAGAAACGGAGACAAAAAAGTTTCAAACCTCTTTGAAATTCATCATATGTTAGTGCATGATGCAGCTATGCATTAATACAATATTTTCATATTTTTGATCTTTTCTCAAAATCTATGTGTTAACCCCTACGAAAATATTGAACTTTTCCGTAAATGCTCTATTTACTTAAGCCTATGACCGGTAGTGTTGTTTTAAAATTTCTAAACACATTCTAAAATTTTATTAATGTATATTAAACTCAATTTCATGGTACATTGGCATCATTTTATTTTTATGTCTATTACTTTAGTAAAACTTCATAATACTCCCTAAATTATTGGATTAACTACTATAAAATCACTATTTTCTAGAGAAACGAAGACAACAAAAGTTCCAAACCTCTTTAACCTTTATCATATGTTGGTGAATGATGAAATCATGCATTAAAATAGTATTTTTATATTTTTTAAAATTTCTCAAAATCTATGTTTTAACCCTACGAAAATATAGAGTTTTTCGGTAAATACTCTATATACTTAAGCCTATGATCTTTTGTGTTGTTTTAAAATTTTTAAACACATTATACATTTGTATTAATGTATATTACACTCTATTTCATGGTACTTGGGCATATTTTAAAATTGTTTGTCAATTAATTTAGCAAAACTTCATAATACTTCATAAATTGGTGGACTAACCACTATAAAATCACTATTTTCTAGAATAACGAAGACAACAAAAGTTCCAAACCTATTTAACCTTCATCATATGTTGGTGAATGATTAATTTATGCATTAAAATATTATTTTTATATTTTTGAAAATTTCTCAAAATCTATGTGTTAACCCCTACGAAAATATTGAATTTTTCGATATACGCTCTATATACTTAAGCCTATGATCTTTAGTGTTGTTTTAAAATTTCTAAACACATTATACATTTGTATTAATGTATATTAAACTGTATTTCATGGTACTTGGGCATCTTTTAAATTTTTTTGTCAATTAATTTAGCAAAACTTCATAATTCTTCATAAATTGGTAGACTAACCACTATAAAATCGCTATTTCTAGAAAAACGAAGAAAACAAAAGTTCCAAACCTATTTAACCTTCATCATATGTTGGTGAATGATGAAATTATGCATTAAAATAGTATTTTTATAATTTTGAAAATTTCTTAAAATCTATGTGTTAACCCCTACGAAAATATTAAATTTTTCGATATACGCTCTATATACTTAAGCCTACGATCTTTAGTGTTGTTTTAAAATTTTTAAACACATTATACATTTGTATTAATGTATATTAAACTCTAATTCATGGTACTTGGGCATCTTTTAAAATTGTTTGTCAATTAATTTAGCAAAACTTCATAATATTTCTTAAATTGGTGAACAAACCACTATAAAATCGCTATTTTATAGAGAAACGAAGACAAAAAAAGTTCCAAACCTCTTTAACCTTCATCATATGTTGGTGAATAATGAAATTATGCATTAAAATAGTATTTTTATATTTTTGAAAATTTCTCAAAATCTATGTGTTAACCCCTACGGAAGTATTAAATTGTTTTGATATACGCTCTATATACTTAAGCCTATGATCTTTAGTGTTGATTTAAAATTTCTAAACATATTCTATATTTGTATTAATATATATTAAACTCTCTTTTATGGTACACGGGTATCGTTTCAATTTTTTTTCAATTATTTTAGTATAACACTATAATACTCCTTAAATTGGTGGACTAACCACTATAAAATCGCTATTATCTAGAGAAACGGAGAAAAAAAAGTTTCAAACCTCTTTGAACTTCATCATATGTTAGTGCAGGATGCAGCTATGCATTAATACAATATTTTCATATTTTTGATCTTTTCTCAAAATCTATATTTAACCCCTATGAAAATATTGAACTTTTCCGTAAATGCTCTATTTACTTAAGCCTATGACCGGTAGTGTTGTTTTAAAATTTCTAAACACATTCTAAATTTTTATTAATGTATATTAAACTCAATTTCATGGTACATTGGCATCATTTTATTTTTATGTCTATTATTTTAGTAAAACTTCATAATACTCCCTAAATTATTGGATTAACTACTATAAAATCACTATTTTCTAGAGAAACGAAGACAACAAAAGTTCCAAACCTCTTTAACCTTTATCATATGTTGGTGAATGATGAAATCATGCATTAAAATAGTATTTTTATATTTTTTAAAATTTCTCAAAATCTATGTTTTAACCCTACGAAAATATAGAGTTTTTCGGTAAATACTCTATATACTTAAGCCTATGATCTTTTGTGTTGTTTTAAAATTTTTAAACACATTATACATTTGTATTAATGTATATTAAACTCTATTTCATGGTACTTGGGCATCTTTTAAAATTGTTTGTCAATTAATTTAGCAAAACTTCATAATACTTCATAAATTGGTGGACTAACCACTATAAAATCACTATTTTCTAGAATAACGAAGACAACAAAATTTCCAAACCTATTTAACCTTCATCATATGTTGGTGAATGATTACTTTATGCATTAAAATATTATTTTTATATTTTTGAAAATTTCTAAAAATCTATGTGTTGTTTTAAAATTTTGAATTATTGAATTTTTTGTCAATATTGAATTTTCGATATACGCTCTATATACTTAAGCCTATGATCTTTAGTGTTGTTTTAAAATTTCTAAACACATTATACATTTGTATTAATGTATATTAAACTGTATTTCATGGTACTTGGGCATCTTTTAAAATTTTTTGTCAATTAATTTAGCAAAACTTCATAATTCTTCATAAATTGGTAGACTAACCACTATAAAATCGCTATTTCTAGAAAAACGAAGAAAACAAAAGTTCCAAACCTATTTAACCTTCACCATATGTTGGTGAATGATGAAATTATGCATTAAAATAGTATTTTTATAATTTTGAAAATTTCTTAAAATCTATGTGTTAACCCCTACGAAAATATTGAATTTTTCGATATACGCTCTATATACTTAAGCCTATGATCTTTAGTGTTGTTTTAAAATTTTTAAACACATTATACATTTGTATTAATGTATATTAAACTCTAATTCATGGTACTTGGGCATCTTTTAAAATTGTTTGTCAATTAATTTAGCAAAACTTCATAATATTTCTTAAATTGGTGAACAAACCACTATAAAATCGCTATTTTCTAGAGAAACGAAGACAAAAAAAGTTCCAAACCTCTTTAACCTTCATCATATGTTGGTGAATAATGAAATTATGCATTAAAATAGTATTTTTATATTTTTGAAAATTTCTCAAAATCTATGTGTTAACCCCTACGGAAGTATTAAATTTTTTTGATATACGCTCTATATACTTAAGCCTATGATCTTTAGTGTTGATTTAAAATTTCTAAACATATTCTATATTTGTATTAATATATATTAAACTCTCTTTTATGGTACACGGGTATCGTTTCAATTTTTTTTCAATTATTTTAGTATAACACTATAATACTCCTTAAATTGGTGGACTAACCACTATAAAATCGCTATTATCTAGAGAAACGGAGAAAACAAAGTTTCAAACCTCTTTGAACTTCATCATATGTTAGTGCAGGATGCAGCTATGCATTAATACAATATTTTCATATTTTTGATCTTTTCTCAAAATCTATGTGTTAACCCCTACGAAAATATTGAACTTTTCCGTAAATGCTCTATTTACTTAAGCCTATGACCGGTAGTGTTGTTTTAAAATTTCTAAACACATTCTAAATTTTTATTAATGTATATTAAACTCAATTTCATGGTACATTGGCATCATTTTATTTTTATGTCTATTATTTTAGTAAAACTTCATAATACTCCCTAAATTATTGGATTAACTACTATAAAATCACTATTTTCTAGAGAAACGAAGACAACAAAAGTTCCAAACCTCTTTAACCTTTATCATATGTTGGTGAATGATGAAATCATGCATTAAAATAGTATTTTTATATTTTTTAAAATTTCTCAAAATCTATGTTTTAACCCTACGAAAATATAGAGTTTTTCGGTAAATACTCTATATACTTAAGCCTATGATCTTTTGTGTTGTTTTAAAATTTTTAAACACATTATACATTTGTATTAATGTATATTAAACTCTATTTCATGGTACTTGGGCATCTTTTAAAATTGTTTGTCAATTAATTTAGCAAAACTTCATAATACTTCATAAATTGGTGGACTAACCACTATAAAATCACTATTTTCTAGAATAACGAAGACAACAAAATTTCCAAACCTATTTAACCTTCATCATATGTTGGTGAATGATTAATTTATGCATTAAAATATTATTTTTATATTTTTGAAAATTTCTCAAAATCTATGTGTTAACCCCTACGAAAATATTGAATTTTTCGATATACGCTCTATATACTTAAGCCTATGATCTTTAGTGTTGTTTTAAAATTTCTAAACACATTATACATTTGTATTAATGTATATTAAACTGTATTTCATGGTACTTGGGCATCTTTTAAATTTTTTTGTCAATTAATTTAGCAAACCTTCATAATTCTTCATAAATTGGTAGACTAACCACTATAAAATCGCTATTTCTAGAAAAACGAAGAAAACAAAAGTTCCAAACCTATTTAACCTTCATCATATGTTGCTGAATGATGAAATTATGCATTAAAATAGTATTTTTATAATTTTGAAAATTTCTTAAAATCTATGTGTTAACCCCTACGAAAATATTGAATTTTTCGATATACGCTCTATATACTTAAGCCTATGATCTTTAGTGTTGTTTTAAAATTTTTAAACACATTATACATTTGTATTAATGTATATTAAACTCTAATTCATGGTACTTGGGCATCTTTTAAAATTTTTTGTCAATTAATTTAGCAAAACTTCATAATATTTCTTAAATTGGTGAACAAACCACTATAAAATCGCTATTTTCTAGAGAAACGAAGACAAAAAAAGTTCCAAACCTCTTTAACCTTCATCATATGTTGGTGAATAATGAAATTATGCATTAAAATAGTATTTTTATATTTTTGAAAATTTCTCAAAATCTATGTGTTAACCCCTACGGAAGTATTAAATTTTTTTTGATATACGCTCTATATACTTAAGCCTATGATCTTTAGTGTTGATTTAAAATTTCTAAACATATTCTATATTTGTATTAATATATATTAAACTCTCTTTTTGATGGTACACGGGTATCGTTTCAATTTTTTTTCAATTATTTTAGTATAACACTATAATACTCCTTAAATTGGTGGACTAACCACTATAAAATCGCTATTATCTAGAGAAACGGAGACAAAAAAGTTTCAAACCTCTTTGAACTTCATCATATGTTAGTGCAGGATGCAGCTATGCATTAATACAATATTTTCATATTTTTGATCTTTTCTCAAAATCTATGTGTTAACCCCTACGAAAATATTGAACTTTTCCGTAAATGCTCTATTTACTTAAGCCTATGACCGGTAGTGTTGTTTTAAAATTTATAAACACATTCTAAATTTTTATTAATGTATATTAAACTCAATTTCATGGTACATTGGCATCATTTTATTTTTATGTCTATTATTTTAGTAAAACTTCATAATACTCCCTAA
The DNA here is from genome assembly GCF_000309985.2 of Brassica rapa. NCBI lineage: Eukaryota > Viridiplantae > Streptophyta > Magnoliopsida > Brassicales > Brassicaceae > Brassica > Brassica rapa. The sequence goes on along the minus strand of NC_024799.2, from coordinate 27,314,986 downwards.
ATTATTGGATTAACTACTATAAAATCACTATTTTCTAGAGAAACGAAGACAAGAAAAGTTCCAAACCTCTTTAACCTTTATCATATGTTGGTGAATGATGAAATCATGCATTAAAATAGTATTTTTATATTTTTTAAAATTTCTCAAAATCTATGTTTTAACCCTACGAAAATATAGAGTTTTTCGGTAAATACTCTATATACTTAAGCCTATGATCTTTTGTGTTGTTTTAAAATTTTTAAACACATTATACATTTGTATTAATGTATATTAAACTCTATTTCATGGTACTTGGGCATATTTTAAAATTGTTTGTCAATTAATTTAGCAAAACTTCATAATACTTCATAAATTGGTGGACTAACCACTATAAAATCACTATTTTCTAGAATAACGAAGACAACAAAAGTTCCAAACCTATTTAACCTTCATCATATGTTGGTGAATGATTAATTTATGCATTAAAATATTATTTTTATATTTTTGAAAATTTCTCAAAATCTATGTGTTAACCCCTACGAAAATATTGAATTTTTCGATATACGCTCTATATACTTAAGCCTATGATCTTTAGTGTTGTTTTAAAATTTCTAAACACATTATACATTTGTATTAATGTATATTAAACTGTATTTCATGGTACTTGGGAATCTTTTAAAATTTTTTGTCAATTAATTTAGCAAAACTTCATAATTCTTCATAAATTGGTAGACTAACCACTATAAAATCGCTATTTCTAGAAAAACGAAGAAAACAAAAGTTCCAAACCTATTTAACCTTCATCATATGTTGGTGAATGATGAAATTATGCATTAAAATAGTATTTTTATATTTTTGAAAATTTCTTAAAATCTGTGTGTTAACCCCTACGAAAATATTGAATTTTTCGATATACGCTCTATATACTTAAGCCTATGATCTTTAGTGTTGTTTTAAAATTTTTAAACACATTATACATTTGTATTAATGTATATTAAACTCTAATTCATGGTACTTGGGCATCTTTTAAATTTTTTTTGTCAATTAATTTAGCAAAACTTCATAATATTTCTTAAATTGGTGAACAAACCACTATAAAATCGCTATTTTCTAGAGAAACGAAGACAAAAAAAGTTCCAAACCTCTTTAACCTTCATCATATGTTGGTGAATAATGAAATTATGCATTAAAATAGTATTTTTATATTTTTGAAAATTTCTCAAAATCTATGTGTTAACCCCTACGGAAGTATTAATTTTTTCGATATACGCTCTATATACTTAAGCCTATGATCTTTAGTGTTGATTTAAAATTTCTAAACATATTATATATTTGTATTATATATATTAAACTCTATTTATGGTACACGGGTATCGTTCAATTTTTTTTCAATTATTTTAGTAAACACTATAATACTCCTTAAATTGGTGGACTAACCACTATAAAATCGCTATTATCTAGAGAAACGGAGACAAAAAGTTTCAAACCTCTTTGAACTTCATCATATGTTAGTGCAGGATGCAGCTATGCATTAATACAATATTTTCATATTTTTGATCTTTTTCAAAATCTATTGTGTTAACCCCTACGAAAATATTGAACTTTTCCGAAATGCTCTATTTACTTAAGCCTATGACCTTAGTGTTTGTTTTAAAATTTCTAAACACATTCTAAATTTTTATTAATGTATATTAAACTCAATTTCATGGTACATTGGCATCATTTT